>NC_053023.1:312111275-312279653 GCF_003073215.2 Triticum urartu
AGTTGCTCTCGCGAATGTTGAAAATGATCGGATCCACTTGAAGAGAGACACACCGGTTCAGATGAAATTGAGATGGCAAACTCGACGATCAAGAAGGATTACTATTCACATAGGAGTATGAGAAGACCACTTAGGAAAGGTATGGAATCAACACTTGACAATGAAGCAACTCGAATACCACAACAAAAACAAAACAAAGGATTGGCTTGCAGAATAAGCCGGAAACAAACATATGATAGATCCCATGTGTCCGTTGGAAAGAAATTCTAGGACCTACTTGAATTCCCACTTACAAACTCCCGAGACTTTCTGGTTATGCAATCGGGTGTTGGGGATACAGGGGAAGCATAATATCTCACCCAAAACTAGCAAATCCTACATCCAGCTGTATCCATCCTTCAACACATAACCAAGAAACCTTCGGAAATCATTTACCTCAACCTTCGAAAAGCATCCGTTATACGAGTTATGGCAATACTCCCGAACTCCCGCCCCAGTACTGGGTGGCGTCGAGGTTATCTCACCAACAACTGGATAAAAGAGATTTTCGATGTCGGCGAACTCAGGTATTCCAGAACTGCAACGATAAAATTGTGACGACAACACCTCGGAGCTCAACTCCCCGGGACACTGCCACAACCCCTAAGTGTCAGGAGGCACCAAGAACAATGTTCTCGTCACAAAACCATCGGAACAATTCCAAGATACCCGCGTGATCCTAAAAAAAATTCATGAACTTTGAGGAGAGAAGAGTCAAAACTCTACGTCAAGAGGCCTCACCAGAGCGACGAAGGGACTGAGGAGTAAAAAGAATCCTACTCTCCAATATATATAATCCTATAAGACTCAAAACATTTTTCTAGACTCAGCAACGCCAGCGATTCGATCAAGTAGGGGGCTCCTAAGTCAGGGAAGGCTCTGATTACCAACTTGTAACACCCATGATGCGGCTATATCTCCCACGCGTCGGAGCACGACTTAGAGGCATAGCCGCATAGTAGGCATGTCACAACAGGGGTAATCTTTACACATCCCATGTACTGAATAAGAAAGGGATAAAGAGTTGGCTTACAATCGCCACTTCACACATTACATAAATATAGCATTACATCATCCAGAATACAATCAAGGTCCGACTATCGAACCAAATAAAGAAAGACAACCCCTAATGCTAGATCCCCGATCGCCCCAACTAGGCTCCACTACTGATCGAAAGGAAACGATACAACCCAACGAACACGATCTTCATCGAGCTCCCACTTGAGCTCAGCTGCGTCACCTACACTAGAATCATCGGCACCTGCAACTGTTCGGAAGTATCTGTGAGCCACAAGGACTCAACAATATCACACCCGCGAGATCAAGACTATTTAAGCTTATGGGTAGGTAAGGGGTAATGAGGTGGAGCTACAACAAGCACTAGCATATATGGTGGCTAACTTACGCAAAAGAGAGCGAGAAGAGAAGCAAAGCACGGTCGAGAAAACTAAAAGTGATCAAGAAGTGATTCTGAAACTACTTACGTTCAAGCATAACACAAGAACCATGTTCACTTCCCGGACTCCGCTGGAAAGAGACCATCACGACTGCACACGCGGTTGATGCATTTTAATTAAGTTAAGTGTCAAGTTCTCTACAACCGGATATTAACAAATTCCCATCTGCCCATAACCGCGGGCATGGCTTTCGAAAGTTCAAAACCCTGCAGGGGTGTCCCAACTTAGCCCATCACAAGCTCTCACGGTCAACGAAGGATATTCCTTCTCCCGGGAAGACCCGATCAGACTCGGAATCCCGGTTACAAGACATTTCGACAATGGTAAAACAAGACCAGCAAAGCCGCCCGAATGTGCCGACAAATCCCGATAGGAGCTGCACATATCTTGTTCTCAGGGCACACCGGATTGTCCAAGATTCCGGTAGGCTAACCCAGAGTTGCCCCTGGTGGTCACCGCATGCTGACAGGTTGGACCAACACTCAGAGGAGCACTGGCCCGGGGGTTTAAAATAAAGATGACCCTTGAGTCTGCAGAACCCAAGGGAAAAAGGCTTAGGTGGCAAATGGTAAAACTAAGGTTGGGCCTTGCTGGAGGAGTTTTATTCAAGGTGAACTGTCAAGGGGTTCCCATTATAACCCAACCGCGTAAGGAACGCAAAATCAAGGAACATAACACCAGTATGATGGAAACTAGGGCGGCAAGAGTGGAACAAAACACCAGGCATAAGGCCGAGCCTTCCACCCTTTACCAAGTATATAGGTGCATTAAAGTAAACAAGATATAATAATGATATCCCAACAATAAACATGTTCCAACAAGGAACAAACTCCATCTTCACCTGCAACCAACAACGCTATAAGAGGGGCTGAGCAAAGCGGTAACATAGACAAACAACGGTTTGCTAGGAAAAGGTGGGTTAGAGGGTTGACATGGCAATATGGGAGGCATGATAAAGCATGTGGTAGGTATCGCGACATAGCAATATAGCGAGCAACTAGCAAGCAAAGATAGAAGTGATTTTGAGGGTATGGTCATCTTGCCTGAGATCCCGCAAGGAAGAAGAACGAGTCCATGAAGAAGACAAATAGACGTAGTCGAACGGATCCTCACAAATGCGATGTTACCAGAACTAACAGAAGAAGCAACACCGGAAAGAAGCAAGCAACATAGTAAACAACCATCACATAAACATGTCATGATGCACAACCAAGTATGATGCATGTCTGGTTTAATGATTCATGGCATGGCAAAGTGCACAAGCAAAACTACAAGTTAAGTGGAGCTCAATATGCAACGAGTTGCATATTGACGAAACACCACATGGCTTATTTAGTTGTCTGCCATTTATGTACCCAACAATATTAAATGTTGTTAAGCATGGCAAGAGGTGGAGCATAAGTAAACTAAACATTTAGGCAAGTTTAAATGAGGCCGGAAATAACAAACGACAATTCCGGTAAATCCCCATATGCATTTATCAATTTGGTGCAACAACAATTTTAAACATTTAAGTGTTATTATCATGATGCGAATGACATGTGCAAGTTTTATGCAGTTTTATGAAAATGTTGACAAGAGCATTTTATGAAGCATTAGTCACCGTGGCGGAAACAAAAGGGGTGCCACGGCAACGAATCCGAAAATGGTGCCACGGCAACATATCGGTTCCGACAACTCATTGAGACATCGGTGCAAAAGAAAGTGTGGCGGGAGCGTGCAAAAGATGGTGGGGTGATCCCGGTAACCGGGTTCCCAAATGTCGGTGACAAGGCAAAAGAGGGGCAACGTGCACCAACAATTCGGACTCGAGGCGAACAGGGGTGCATCTCAAACAACATGCATTCGTTCTTGGACGGTTGTCTCGGGGTTATACCTTCAAAGCGTGTGTTTTTCGAAGCGTATCGAGTTCGTCGATGGAAGGAGTCGTTCACGGCCATCGTGGAAGTAGTGGTTCGCGCGATGGTAGTTGAACTTGATGCTTGCGTTACACGGGTCTTCGGTGACGGTCGTCGTACATGGTTCGGAGTGGTACTTGCATCTTCAGACTTGTGCGTCTCAATTCTTGCGATGGTAGCGATACACGTTTCGTTTTCGGAGAGGTACTTAACGCATCCAACGTGTTTGGGGCGACGGTAGTTGTTCACGGTTCGTAGACGGACTTGACGGGTCCGAGGGCTCCGGCCATCGTGGTACTTGGCGCAACATTGGTCCTCGGGGTCGTCGTGTACACTTTCACATAGTAGTTGTACACATCGACGGTAGTGGTACATGGGGAGGAACTTGACGTCCATGATCCCTTAGAGGGTTGACGGTAGAGGTAGTTGTCGCATCACCGGGCGTAGTCGTACACTTGGTGTCCTCGGGGCATCGGTGGTAGTCGTACTCGAACCGGTATTTGGCGAATCCTGGACGGTCTTGGCGGTCTCCGGAGGAGGTGTTCGTTCATTTGACAGAGGAAAACAGCGGCAGCAGCAGGCATCACAGGAGTCTACGGGCGCGGTCGCCTGCGGATGACGGGGACAGCCAGAGATGCAGCAACAGAAACAAAACAGCAGTAGTGAATAAACCAACGGCGGCTGGAGCAGCTAGGGCGCGGGGAAAGGGCAGCGCCATGGACGGACTCTTGTCAAAATAGGGAAATGATGGCATCGACAGCTGCGGGTTAGAGAAGTAGAGAGATAGCGAGAGCAGGGAAGAGAGATGGCAGGGCGACAGTGTTTGGGTGGTGCTCGCCGGAGCAGCGGTGGCGAGGAGGAGGACCTTGGGCGTGAGGCGGGCGTGGGCGCGCGTGGAGGGGCATGAGGTTGAGCTCCTGGTGCGAGGCGGGCGTGGAGGAAGAGGAGCCCGGCAGGGGCGCGAGGGAGCCGGGCGGCGGCCTGCAGGATCCGGCGAGGGGCGAGGACGTGGTGGCGGGCTCGAGGTTCGGGGCCTCGCTGAAAGGAGTGGAGGGGCTCGTGGGAAAAGGCAAGAGAGATGGGGGAGATCGAGGAGATGGGGGTCGGGCATGGGGCTTCTGGCGGCGCGAGGGAAGATGCGAGGGAGAGGATTGAGGGAGTGAGAGGGGTTTCGGCGTGCTAGGGTTAATAGGCGGCTGGGCCAAGGGAAAATGGGCCGACGCGGTGTAGGGCTGCTGGTTGGCCGGCCCGGTAGAGCTGGCCGGGGCGCTCTCTCTCCCTCATTCTTATTTCTAAAACAGAAAAAACAAAGAAGAGAAGAAAAAGGAAGGAGGTTGGTGGATTGGGAGGGATCTCAAGGTGGGTGGCGGCGGCTCGACGGGACAAGTCCCTATATTTTAGGGTTTGTCCAAAATAGACTAGGAGTGGAGTATATATACATCACATATTAGGTTAGCGGCTACCTCGTCCCTCCGATCGCAATCAGACGATCGCGAATAAATAGCTAGGGAGTCTAATTAACAAAACGGAGATGTTTTGTAGATGTTTGGGGATGATCCGGACACAACGATAGCGACAGTCCGAGTCTGGTTCGGGACAACTATCGGACGCGCGCGCGAGGAGGCCACGGGCTGACGAGAGAGGTTAGGTTGGACCTGGCGGTAGGTAGTGGGCTGTGTAGACGGTCTCGAGCTGAGAGAAGAGAGGGAGGCCCGGCGACTGTTTTCGGAGACCGAAAACGTCCGACGATTTGACCGACTATATTGTCGCTATAGTTATCCGTTGGGGCGTCAAACGGACTCCGAATGCGATGAAACTTGGCAGGCGGCCTACCGGCAACAAAACAGCACCGCACGCCAACTTTCAACCCATACCGAGAACATTTTTCAGCCACTTATAAAATAAAATTTCGGACGTGCCGCGGGCGCGTGCAAGTGTGTCTGGGCTCAGAACGGACAACGGACGGAACTGGGGGAAACCCGGACGGATGCAAGTTTTGAAAACATGATGATGCAATGCACATGATGACATGGCTAGATGCGACACGCAAGCAAATGACAAGGCAACAACAACGAATAACTGGAAGACACTTGGCACATCGGTCTTGGGGCGTCACACTTTTCACTACTAGCTTCCCCCTTGTCGGAGTTAGCATCCGTCACCTTGTCCGTGGGATTACCCACATTCAAAGGTGTGGTAGATAGTTTAAGCCCTTTAATGAATTTAGTAAAGATGCTTTCAACCTTGGTCGTCATTGAGGTTTTCAATGTCTCCAAGGCTACATTGAATTCCTCATGGGAGACCGAGGTTCCCCCATCACCCGTAGACGAGATCGGATTTACACCGGAGTGCTCCTCCACACCGTCTACGGTGTCAACCATACTCTTCGGACGGCAAAGTCCTTAGTAAAGAGACGAGGCTCTGATACCAATTGAAATGATCGATATGGTTGACCAGAGGGGGGTGAATAGGCAACTAACAATTTTTAACTTTTCTTTACTAAACTAAAATAAATGGTTGACTAGATGTGCAACTAGGTGAGCAACCTATATGATGCAACAACAACGAACATACAAGCAAGCAAGAGAAGTAACACTAATAAGCTTGCACAAGTAAAGGTAAGAGATAACCAAGAGTGGACCCGGTGAAGACGAGGATGTGTTACTGAAGTTCCTTCCTTTTGAGGGGAAGTACGTCTCCGTTAGAGCGGTGTGGAGGCACAATGCTCCCGAAGAAGCCACTAGGGCCACCGTATTCTCCTCACGCCCTCACACAATGCGAGATGCCGTGATTCCACTATTGGTGCCCTTGGAGGCGGCAACCGGACCTTTACAAACAAGGTTGGGGCAATCTCCACAACTTAATCGGAGGCTCCCAACAACACCATGAAGCTTCACCACAATGGACTATGGCTCCGTGGTGACCTCAACCGTCTAGGGTTCTCAAACACCCAAGAGTAACAAGATCCGCTAGGGATAGGTGGGGGAATCAAATATCTCTTGGTGGAAGTGTAGATCGGGGCCTTCTCAACCACTCCCGAGCAAATCAACTAGTTTGATTGGCTAGGGAGAGAGGTTGGGTGAAAATGGAGCTTGGAGCATTAATGGACCTTGAGGGGGAAGGGGTGAGTCAACGAAGAAGAAGGGGACCCCCTTTTATAGTGGGGGTAACAATCCAACCGTTACCCCACTAAACAGCCCCGCGGAGGGCGGTACTACCGCAGGGGGCAGCGGTACTACCGCTGGACCCAGCGGTACTACCGCTCCCCCTTATGGTACTACTGCCCAGCCAGAGAGGGCTAGAGGGTAGAGGAGGGACTGGCCTGGCGCGGTACTGCCGAACAAGCTCAGCGCGGTACTGCCGTGGTGGCAGGGCGGTACTACCGCTCTCGAGCGGTACTACCGCACCTACTACCGCTGCAAGTGCCACTCAACCCGACACGAGAAGCCCCCCCCGAGTCGAGGCGGTAGTGGCCCGGTACCGTAGCGGTTCTGCTGCTGAGGACCCTCAAGCGGTACTACCGCTGGTGTGACGCCCGGATAATCAAGCTACAGTAACCTCTGGTAATGATGCCACGTCATCATGATTACTGTTGCTAATCTCGCGTCAGTTCGAAACCCAGTTCAAAATTTTAAAATTGAAGTCAAACAATAAAAATTTCCAAACATTAAAACTAGAATGCTCTAAATGTGCCAAATAATGCATAGGTAATTATGGTTAAGAAACCCCATTTCTATAAAATGTTTACATACACTTAGGTGAATAAAACAGTAGCAAAAACCAATATATAAATGCTTTTATAATTAACAAAATACTAAACTAAATTGCTTTGGGGTAAAACTTTTTGTAGTAGTGGATTTTTCTGAAACAATATTTTAGGGGCTAGTCATATTTTACTAAACTAAAATTAATGTGTAACTAAAATAAAATAGAAAAGAAAAATAACAAAAAGTAAAACTACTAATAAAACAAAAAGGAGAAGAACCCTCCCTGGGCTGTTTGGCCCACGTGGCCACTAGCAGGCCGGCCCACCCACTCCCCCGGCCTACGTATCCCAGTCCAACCACCCCGCAAACCCTAAACGCCCCCACTCCTCCCGATCCCCTCGCTCCTCTCTCCCCGACGATCCCCTTCTCCCCTCCCCGCTGGATCTGGATCAGGGCACGACGCCCCAACCCTGTCACCGCCCGCCGGCGCCGAGCGCCACCCTCCGGCCTCCTCCTCGTAGCTCCCTTCCGCCGCGCCTTCGTCCTCCTCCACGGTCTCGCCTCGCTGGACGCCCACCGCCGACCTCCGTCATTGAACCCCGTCGCCCCTACCCCGTCGCGGATCCCCGCCGCCTTGGCATCGCCCCTGCGTCGCCGTCGTCCCCGACCTCCACCTCGCCCCCCCGCTGCCCCGTCCCTACAATTCCCGATGAGGCCACGGCCTCTGCCCTCCTCCTTCCCCTGTCCCCGCGCCGTCCGCGCCTCCCTCGGTGCGCCACCGCGCGCACACACGCCGCTGCTGCCTGCGCCGCCGTGCTCCGGCGCGCCAGATGCGTACACCCCACACTCGGGCCGCGCCCGTTGCCCCGCACCGATGCGCCTCGCCTGCGCCGCTCGCTCGCCATGCCACCACCCCGTTTCCTCCCGCATCACTGCGCCTTGCCTGCCCCTGGCCTCGCCGCTCCGTCCCATGGTCGCGCCCCTGACGCGCCTGCGCATCGTGCCGCTCCCCTCACCGCCTCGCCTCGCGCAACTGCTGCTTCCTGCGCATGCCCGCTGCGCACGCGCGCCGCCCTGCTCCAGCCCCGCGGTCTTCACCGGCCGCCTCGCTGCATCCCGCAGCCGCGGCGACGCCCGGGTCCGTCCCCTGGGGCACGCGCCCGTTCGGGCACCCGCGACCCCCCTGCGCCTGTAATCACCTAGCGCCCGATTGGCCCCCCAGGCCTATGACAAGGGGGCCCACCCGCAGAAGGAATTAAAAAAAAGATTACAAAATAATAATAATTTAATAATTGATTGATTAATTAATTGATTAAATAATTAAATTAATTAATCTTAGTTAATTAATTAAACTAATTAATCCTGATTAGATTAACCTAATCAATTAACTAAACTAATTAAACTTGATTAGTTAGTCCCAGACTATGACAGGTGGGTCCCACTGGACCCACCGGTTAGGTTTGACTCTGGTCAGCGGACCGTTGACCGCTGACGTCAGCCCTATGTCATGCTGACGTCACCAGGCACTGTTCTGGATAATGCTGATTTATAATAATTAAATAAATTCTAAAAATGGTTTAAATCTTTTAAAATTAATATAAAATAAACCGTAGCTCGGATGGAAAAACTTTGTACATGAAAGTTGCTCAGAACGACGAGACGAATCCAGATACACAGCCCGTTCGTCCGCCACGCATCCCTAGCATAGCAAACACGCAACTTTCCCCCTCCGGTTCATCTGACCGAAAACGCAAAACACCGGGAATACTTTCCCGGATGTTTTCCCCCTTCACCGGTACCACCTCGTACCGCGTTAGGGCACACCTAGCATCACGCTTTGACATGTCATGCATCATCATGCATTTGTTTGCATTATATTTATTGTTTCTCCCCCCTCTTCTCTCACTAGACACCGAGATCGACGCCACTGCTACCCAGTACGACTACGGTGTTGACGACCCCTCTCTCTTGCCAGAGCAACCAGGCAAGCCCCCCCCCTTGATCACCAGATATCGCCTATTCTTCTCTATACTGCTTGCATTAGAGTAGTGTAGCATGTTACTGCTTTCAGTTAGTCCTATACTGCTGCATAGCCTGTCCTTGCTACTACCGTTGTTAACTTTACCTGCTATCCTACTGCTTAGTATAGGATGCTAGTGTTCCATCAGTGGCCCTACACTCTTGTCCGTCTGCCATGCTATACTACTGGGCCGTGATCACTTCGGGAGGTGATCACGGGCATATACTATATACTTTACACTGTTACATTACCGGTGATACTGTTTGGAGATGGGGGCTGAAGGGGCAGGTGGCTCCATCCAGGTAGTGGTGGGCCTGAGTTCCCGACGGCCCCCGACTGTTACTTTGAGGCGGAGCGACAGGGCAGGTTGAGACCACCTAGGAGAGAGGTGGGCCTAGCCCTGGTCAGCGTTCGTGGTTACTTCAAAATAACACGCTTAACGAGATATGGGTATTTGATCTGAGTCTGGCTACTGGCCTATACGCACTAACCATCAACGCGGGGAAAGTTATGGGCACTCGACGTCGTGGTATCAGCCGAAGCCTTCATGACGTCAGCGACTGAGCGGCGCGCGCCGGATTGGAACGTAAGCCTGCTCTTGTATTAAGGGGGCTAGTTCTGCTTCCGGCCGCCCACGCAACGTGCAGGTGTGCAATGGGCGATGGGCCCAGACCCCTGCGCCATAGGATTTAGACCGGCGTGCTGACCTCTCTGTTGTGCCTAGGTAGGGCTGCGACGTGTTGATCTTCCGAGGCCGGGCATGACCCAGAAAAGGGTGTCCGGACAAAGGGGATCGAGCGTGTTGGGAAATGTGGTGCACCCCTGCAAGGAAGTTGATCTATTCGAATAGCCGTGTCCCTTGGTAAAAGAACGACCCAGAGTTGTACCTTGACCTTATGACAACTAGAACCAGATACTTAATAAAATGCACCCTTCCAAGTGCCAGATACAACCGGTGATCGCTCTCTCACAGGGTGACGAAGGGACGATCATCGGTTAGGATTATGCTATGCGATGCTACTTGGTGAACTTACCATCTACTCTCTTCTCCTGCTGCAAGATGGAGGTTACCAGAAGCGTAGTCTTCGATAGGACTAGCTATCCCCCTCTTATTTCGGCATTCTGCAGTTCAGTCCACATATGATACCCCTTTTTCCATTTGATACCAATGCATACATATGTAGTGTAGCTCCTTGCTTGCGAGTACTTTGGATGAGTACTCACGGTTGCTTTGCTCCCCCTTTTCCCCCTTTTTGTACCCGGTTGTTGCGACCAGATGATGGAGTCCAGGAGCCAGAGGATCCCGAGAATGATTCTACGTGGAGTTCGACTTCGAGGAGTAGTTAGGAGGTCCCAGGCAGGAGGCCTCGCCTTTTAGATCATTCC
Organism: Triticum urartu; assembly: GCF_003073215.2. NCBI lineage: Eukaryota > Viridiplantae > Streptophyta > Magnoliopsida > Poales > Poaceae > Triticum > Triticum urartu. Next base: position 312,121,783 of record NC_053023.1, read on the forward strand.
TACTTTTGTGCTAGCCTTATTAAGGCAAACTTGTTTAACTTATGTCTGTACTCAGATATTGTTGCTTCCGCTGACTCGTCTATGATCGAGCTCTTGTATTCGATCCCTCGAGGCCCCTGGCTTGTAATATGATGCTTGTATGACTTATTTTATTTTTAGAGTCGTGTTGTGATATCTTCCTGTGAGTCCCTGATCTTGATCGTACATGTTTGCGTGTATGATTAGTGTACGATTGAATCGGGGGCGTCACAAGTTGGTATCAAAGCCAACTGCCTGTAGGAATCCCCTTCCACACTCCTTGGCCGAAGTCGAGTCTAGACATTACAAAACTTTTTACTAACATGGCTATGTGCCTTACGGGGCCACGTCGCCATTTGGGTGGTTTTAGGATCTTTTATTCCTCGACCTATATTCTGGGACTCTCACATCTCTTCTATTCGGGTTAAACGATTTTACTAACTCCAACTCTAGGTTCTCGCAAATACTTTATTCTGAAGAGCCCCTTCATTCCAGATGATGGTCTGCTTCACTAGAAGATTCCGAAGATACTCTTCGTTATTCTCTCAAGACCTTGCGCCCACCACTTTTGCTATTCCCGACCACTGATAAATCCTTATGGATAACTACATATACTTGGCATTCTTACATTCAACCCCATTGATCTTGTTATTACAAGATACCCCAAAATACTCGTTGTTGTTCTGAGAATCCTTGTGCCTACTGCCTTGCAGTTCCTTGTCACTTGAATACACCTACAAATTAATCCTCACACACATCGAGGATTTGTGTCTCCCCGGTTGTTCATGTATTTCACCGAAGACTTCGAAATACTATTTGATCTTCCGAAAATCCTCAGCAGCTTATTGCTCTTGAAATTCTTGCTTGCTTGCATTATGATTAACCTCATAAGTCCGGTAACCTTATTGGCATCCTTAATCATTATCGGTTTGAGTCTGTTGAATCAATATGTTGCGAATGCTCGCATTCCTTAATCAGATCCTTCGTTTTGTCCTTCTGGCTCAAACGTCATTTTAAACATGAGCTGGATCTCGACCAATTAAATTTTGCCATCGATTGTATCCCTAAGGCTATTCAACTTATCAATCCCTAATTAGAGCATTGCTTCTGATCTCTTGTCTTGGAATTGATAATTCCTTTGCATTTGAACTTAGAGTTAGTCAGTTGTTTCTATAAACTGATCTCCTTGCATTCCTTCTTCCTCTGGTTGAGTACCGATACTCACATCAGATCCCTTGTGGACCATCGGATCATTTGTTAGATTTTATCCGACAACGTCCTTCATATTCTATCATTTTGGAAGTTCCTAACTCTGATATATAATGCCATTGGTAAATCCTATTCTCTGATTGGCCAACCATGCTCTGCTTTTGAGATGTGGGTATTTACTCTTGAAACTTGTGGTATATGTTTCTAAGAAGCCCCTATGGGTTGAACCTATGCCTTCCTTAATCTGTGTGATCCCGAAAGATTTCACGTTTCATACTTATCTGGTATTTCACTAGGTAAAAAATTTCAACCCTAATGTCATTTTTGAAACGCGAGGAGTGAACGAAAGGTTATGCATTGAAGAAGTGGGAGTCGACCTTGAACTTTGTGTTCATGCCCATGGACACGATGTATATCCTATCATGGAAGCTTCTTGTAATAATAATTACTCCCTTGATATAATATCATTTGGTATCTGTGAATTGATCCTTTGCAATCGTGGTTCCGGTCATATTTTCTCCTTGATTTTAATTATCGGACTAGTTAAAGCACTTGTCTTCTGCAGATCAATACACCTCTGCAACCTCTATTATGTTCTAACTTCGAGTATTACCCCATGGTATCTCAATAAAATCACAGAACCATATTACTTCTTGTGAGTTCTTCTTGAAGTATTATTTCTCACCGATTTCAATTTTTCCCTGGGTTCTGAGTTGTTGGACACTCAGGGACACCGATAGTGAATCGAGTCTGAAATCTGATTCATTAACTCTTAATTAATTTTCGTTGCTTATGAGTTTAATAATCCTTTATGTCATTCCTAGCCCGATCGGCTATACCATTATTGGGCTAATTTTCAACTGTGCTACCTGGTCCTTCTTCACGGAGCACAAATTTCGACAGTGAGCTGACCTTACGTCGATCTTCCTCTTCATAACAATTTTCCTTGAATGGCAAGCTTGATTTCAAGTTTGTGTCGTACCTATGGATTCAATAACTTCTCGCTTCATCATTCCGTTAACTTGATGTCATCGCCGATCGGTTACATCTTCTTGAAACCTCTCGACAAATGTGTCGTGATCATCATCATCATTTTGACCCCTTCCAAGATATCAATTGAATTCATGATGAGAAGTACCCTCCTTGCCCTCGATGATTTGTGTTATCATCGACCACTTTATTGCCTTCCGTTCAACACAAACTTGTTCGTGTTTCTAGCAACCCTATTGCTTTCAAGTTAATGGTCGATATTTCATTCTTAGACTATTGCTTGTTGAATCACCTTTCTAACGTTGATCATGCTACCTAAGACCATATTTTGGGTCCACTTTTCAACCAATGCTTAATTGTGCATGTTTTCCTCGAGCACACATCCTTATATCATTTGATCCGACAAATGGTATCTCCTTGTTCACATAAGTGTGGAAATCCATCTTTTGAAAATCTCAATGAATTGTCGCTGAGTTCATCAGCCACCTCTTCATCCTCTCCTTAGTTTTAATGATGAACTCTTGTTTCGGAACTCGCTTCCATAGTACATTTCTCGAGAATCTTACAATGTCATCTCGTCAATTGTGTTGCACCTTTTCTTCTTAGGTGTCCTGAGTCTGAGGCATCCTGGCACCAGTCAGATCTGAATCTCGGTCAGATATGATGGTTGGAATATATTTCCAAGAGTTATTACATTGTTCCTTATATATCGGTAAGGTGATGTCATGCCTATCACGCCTGGCCGGAGGACTTGTTGTTATAGATTCCTTTTCAGCAAGGTTATCCCTTCTTGCATGAGGGAATTGTAAGGCCTATTCTACAAGTTATTCCTGATGGATCCTTTGTGTCTCCAGAGTCTGATCTTCACCTGTTGACCATGTCAATGCTATCTCGAAGCATGTCTATGGTATTCCGATTTTCAACAAGAACATTGAAACTAATGCTAAATGTTCCTGCTCAATTATCCAAACACTGTTGTATGGGTAATATCATGAGCTTCCTCCCCCTTAAGTGGTTTTCTACCTTCTATCCGGTCTTGGATATCATACTCTGCTTGTTCTTGGGAAGGATATACCCCTGAAATATGTGTTTAAACACATTTTCCTTTCCATTGTTCTGTTTAATCTAATAATCACATTTTACTTTCCATTGTTTTGTTTAACCTTCTTGAGGTTTATATGGTCTAAGCAGTAATACGTCACTGCTTTTATAAGCACCTCAGTGTACAACTCTGTTAGTAAGACCCTGTTACTATTGTTGTTGACATTCTGGTAACCACCGATGGACAAGAACTTTGCTTATTGGTCTGCCTCGTTTCAACGAGCAGGAAAGTGGTTCTCTTCATCCCTCGCCCTTGGTATCGATGTTGTTGCCGGCATAACAGATAGGCTATCCTCTGACATGCCTTGCTAACATGATCGTGCAAGACGTCATCACCCTTCCTACTTTTAACCACATGGTGGGCCCATAACCCACAGTTCCACATGATCGAAACCTGACTCTCCTATACACCCCCTATTCTTAAGGTTGTTCCTCTCACCTGGCCTCGTATGTAATTCACGAGTCACCTTCCGTGTGATCCTCAATTCTGGTATTAAACACAATACTTGTTTCCGTTACTTTGAACCCCTTTCACACTCTGTTTCAAGCAACGAACGATTGCCTACCCGCTTGAAACTTCTCATGGTACCTCCTTACTTTACTCTCGATATTTTCTTAAGTTTTAGTTCGAGAGTTACTTTCCGCCACCTTCCCGATGTTAGCTACCAGATAGTCAACCTTGCAGAGGTCCGTTATCCCGGAATATACCCACCCCTTTATTCTTTCATAAGTACGATGGAGTTCCCGAAGAAAGGATGCCGACTTCATCATGATGACCTGGAGCAAAGAAATAAAGACATCATGGTGTCCTCTTCGAGAAGAGCAACCAACACCGAGAAGACCCGTTAGAATTTCGTAACCAAATCCCTTTCCCCTTACTCCCGCTCCTAAATCTCGGGACGAGATTTATTGTAGTGGAGAATTGTGACGCCCGGATAATCAAGCTACAGTAACCTCTGGTAATGATGCCACATCATCATGATTACTGTTGCTAATCTCGTGTCAGTTTGAAACCCAGTTCAAAATTTTAAAATTAAAGTCAAACAATAAAAATTTCCAAACATTAAAACTAGAATGCTCTAGATGTGCCAAATAATGCATAGGTAATTATGGTTAAGAAACCCCATTTTTATAAAATGTTTAAATACCCTTAGGTGAATAAAACAGTAGAAAAAACCAATATATAAATGCTTTTATAATAAACAAAATACTAAACTAAATTGCTTTGGGGTAAAAAAATTTATAGTAGTGGATTGTTCTAAAACATTATTTTAGGGGCTAGTCATATTTTACTAAACTAAAATTAATGTGTAACTAAAATAAAATAGAAAAGAAAAATAACAAAAAGTAAAACTAATAATAAAACAAAAAGGAGAAGAACCCTCCCTGGGCTATTTCGCCCACGTGGCCACTAGCAGGCCGGCCCACCCACTCCCCGGCCTACGTATCCCAGTCCAACCACCCCGCAAACCCTAAACGCCCCCACTCCTCCCGATCCCCTCGCTCCTCTCTCCCCCACGATCCCCTTCTCCCCTCCCCGCTGGATCTGGATCAGGGCACGACGCCCCGACCCCGTCACCGCCCGCCGGCGCCGAGCGCCGCCCTCCGGCCTCCTCCTCGCGGCTCCCTTCCGCCGCGCCTTCGTCCTCCTCCACGGCCTCGCCTCGCTGGACGCCCACCGCCAACCTCCATCGTTGAACCCCGTCGCCCCTACCCCATCGCGGATCCCCACCGCCTCGACACCGCCCGGCATCGCCCCTGCGTCACCGTCATCCCTGACCTCCACCTCGCCCCCCCCCCGCTGCCCCGTCCCTACAATTCCTGGTGAGCCCACGGCCTCCGCCCTCCTCCTTACCCTGTCCCCGCGTCGTCCGTGCCTCCCTCAGTGCGCCACCGCGCGCACACACGCCGCTGCTACCTGCGCCGTCGTGCTCCGGGGCGCCAGATACGTACACCCCGCACTCGGGCCGCGCCCTTGGCCGCGCGGCGCTCCGCCTGGCCGCACCCGTCTCCCCGCACCGACGCGCCTCGCCTGCGCCGCTCGCTCGCCACGCCACCGCCGCGTTTCCCCCCGCATCGTTGTGCCTTGCCTGCCCCTGGCCTCGCCGCTCCGTCCCATGGCCGCGCCCCTGACGCGCCCGCGCATCGTGTCGCTCCCCTCACCGCCTCGCCTCGCGCAACTGCTGCTTCCTGCGCATGCCCGCTGTGCACGCACGCGCGCCGCCCTGCTCCAGCCCCGCGGCCTTCACCGGCCGCCTCGCTGCATCCCGCAGCCGCGGCGACGCCCGGGTCCGTCCCCTGGGGCACGCGCCCGTTCGGGCGCCCGCGACCCCCCCGTGCCCGTAATCACCTAGCGCCTGATTGGCCCCCCGGGCCTATGACAAGCGGGCCCACCCGCAGAACGAATTAAAAAAAAGATTACAAAAAAAGTTTAATAATTAATTGATTAAATAATTAACTTAATTAATCTTAGTTAATTAATTAAACTAATTAATCCTGATTAGATTAACCTAATCAATTAAGTAAACTAATTAAACTTGATTAGTTAGTCCCAGACTATGACAGGTGGGTCCCACTGGACCCACCGGTCAGGTTTGACTCTGGTCAGCGGACCGTTGACCGCTGACGTCACCCCTACGTCATGTTGACGTCACCAGACACTGTTCTGGATAATGCTGATTTAAAATAATTAAATAAATTCTAAAAATGATTTAAATCTTTTAAAATTAATATAAAATAAACCGTAGCTCGGATGGAAAAACTTTTACATGAAAGTTGCTCAGAACGACGAGACAAATCCAGATACGCAGCCCGTTCGTCCGCCACGCATCCCTAGCATAGCAAACACGCAACTTTCCCCCTCCGGTTCATCTGACCGAAAACGCAAAACACCGGGAATACTTTCCCGGATGTTTTCCCCCTTCACCGGTACCACCTCGTACCGCGTTAGGGCACACCTAGCATCACACTTTGACATGTCATGCATCGTCATGCATTTGTTTGCATTATATTTATTCTTTCTCCCCCCTCTTCTCTCGCTAGACACCGAGACCGACGCCGCTGCTACCCAGTATGACTACGGTGTTGACGACCCCTCTCTCTTGCCAGAGCAACCAGGCAAGCCCCCCTGATCACCAAATATCGCCTATTCTTCTCTATACTGCTTGCATTAGAGTAGTGTAGCATGTTACTGCTTTCAGTTAATCCTATACTGCTGCGTAGCTTGTCCTTGCTACTACTGTTGTTACCTTTACCTGCTATCCTACTGCTTAGTATAGGATGCTGGTGTTCCATCAGTGGCCCTACACTCTTGTCTGTCTGCCATGCTATACTACTGGGCCGTGATCACTTCGGGAGGTGATCACGGGCATATACTATATACTTTACACTGTTACATTACCGGTGATACTGTTTGGAGATGGGGGCTGAAGGGGCAGGTGGCTCCATCCAGGTAGTGGTGGGCCTGAGTTCCCGACGGCCCCTGACTATTACTTTGAGGTGGAGCGACAGGGCAGGTTGAGACCACCTAGGAGAGAGGTGGGCCTGACCCTGGTCGGTGTTCACGGTTACTTCAAAATAACACGCTTAACGAGATCTGGGTATTTGATCTGAGTCTGGCTACTGGCCTATACGCACTAACCATCTACGTAGGGACAGTTATCGGCACTCGACGTCGTGGTATCAGCCGAAGCCTTCGTGACGTCAGCGACTGAGCGGCGCGCGCCGGATTGGAACGTAAGCCTGCTCTTGTATTAAGGGGGTTAGTTCTGTTTCCGGCCGCCCACGCAACGTGCAGGTGTGCAATGGGCGATGGGCCCAGACCCCTGTGCCATAGGATTTAGACCGGCGTGCTGACCTCTCTGTTGTGCCTAGGTAGGGCTGCGACGTGTTGATCTTTCGAGGCCGGGCATGACCCAGAAAAGTGTGTCCAGACAAAGGGGATCGAGCGTGTTGGGAAATGTGGTGCACCCCTGCAGGGAAGTTGATCTATTCGAATAGCTGTGTCCCTCGGTAAAAGGACAACCCGGAGTTGTACCTTGACCTTATGACAACTAGAACCGGATACTTAATAAAACGCACCCTTCCAAGTGCCAGATACAACCGATGATCGCTCTCTCACAGGACGACGAAGGGACGATCATCGGTTAGGATTATGCTATGCGATGCTACTTGGTGAACTTACCATCTACTCTCTTCTCCTGCTGCAAGATGGAGGTTACCAGAAGCGTAGTCTTTGATAGGACTAGCTATCCCCCTCTTATTCCGGCATTCTGCAGTTCAGTCCACATATGATACCCCTTTTTCCATTTGATACCAATGCATACATATGTAGTGTAGCTCCTTGCTTGCGAGTACTTTGGATGAGTACTCATGGTTGCTTTGCTCCCCCTTTTCCCCCTTTCTGTACCCGGTTGTTGCGACCAGATGATGGAGTCCAGGAGCCAGAGGATCCCGAGGATGATTCTACGTGGAGTTCGACTTCAAGGAGTAGTTAGGAGGTCCCAGGCAGGAGGCCTCGCCTTTTCGATCGTTCCTACTTTTGTGCTAGCCTTATTAAGGCTAACTTGTTTAACTTATGTCTGTATTCAGATATTGTTGCTTCCGCTGACTCGTCTATGATCGAGCTCTTGTATTCGATCCCTCGAGGCCCCTGGCGGGGAATCAAACCTCCAACGACGCGGGAAGGCCCAGAGGGTGTGAAATGAAAGTGTACGTGATGATTCCCCTAGCCTTACCAAAGCGGCCCCCTCTTGATAGTACGGTGACTCGTACGAAACTAGACCACCAACAAGAAACGAAAGAGCCACACCGTCTTGAAAAACACTCCGAGGGGAAAGAAAACATCTCGAGCCAAAGGATGAATCTCTGAAATGCTCAAAGCACAAGGTTAGTCCGCAAATATGTTGTCATCAATCACCAAAACTACATCGAGAGAGATATGCCTTAACAACGATGGCGACGGATTCCCCACTCCGGAGCCCCGAACGGACTCCAGATATGCCCTCCCGATGAAGAACATGGCTTGGTGGCGGCTCCGTATTGTAAAATGCGATGAATCCTTCTCTCTGATTTTTTTCTCCCCGAAAGAGAATATATATATATATAGTTGGAGTTGAGGTTTATGGAGGTCCAGGGGGCCCACAAGGTCAGGTGGCGCGCCCCAGGGGGGTGGGCGCGCCCCCACCCTTGTGGGCAGGGTGTGGGTCCCCTTCACTTGATTCTTTCGCCAGTATTTTTTATTAATTCCAAAACTTATCTCCGTGAAGTTTCAGGTCATTCCGAGAACTTTTTATTCTGCACAAAAATAACACCATGGCAATTCTGCTGAAAGCAGCGTCAGTCCGGGTTAGTTCCATGCAAATTAGAGTCCAAAACAAGGGCAAAAGAGTTTGGAAAAGTAGATACGACAGAGACGTATCATCCCCCTCCACCAGAGTACTGGAAAAGGCCTCCGGGTGGGATCGCGGAAGAACAGAAGCTTGCGGTGGTGGAAAAAGTGTTTTGGGTGGCTCTCTGGTGTATTGGGAATATTTGGGAATTTATGGAGGCGGAATTAGGTAGAGGTGCCACGAGGGGCCCACAAGCTCAGGGGGCGCCCCCCTAGGGCATGTCCTATCAGCTTGTCGCTCCCTCGTGACTCTTCTGGTCTTCTCCCGAACCGTCATGGGTCCCTTCTGGTCTAGAAAAAATTAATACAAAGATTTTTCTCCGTTTGGACTTCATTTGATATTGATTTTCTGAAAAGCAAAAAAATAGCAACGGGCACTGGGCACTAGGTTAATAGGTTAGTCCCAAAAAATGATATAAAATAGCATATAAATGCATATAAAATGTCCAAGATTGATACTATAATAGCATGGAACAATCAAAATTGTAGATACGTTGGAGACGTATTAGCATCCCCAAGCTTAATTCCTACTCCTCCTTGAGTAGGTAAATGACAAAAACAGGATCTTTGATGTGGAATGCTACCTAACATGTTTATCATGTAATCTCTTTTTACGGTATGAATATTAAGATCCTAATGATTCAAAGTAATAGTCTATAATTTGATATAAAGACATCAATACTCACGCATACCAACAAACAATCATGTCATTCAAAATAAAAATGCTAAAGAATGCTATCCATACAAAATCATATAGTCTTGTCATGCTCGATCTTCCTAACATGAAGTATTAATCATGAACTACCCCGATGACAAGCCGAGCAATTGGTTAATACTTTTTAACGCTGCTACTTGTGAGCTGCATTGGGATTTCCTCGAAGAGGAGAGGATGATGTAGTACAGTAGAGATAAGTATTTCCCTCGGTTAAGAACCAAGGTTATCAATCCATTAGGAGAACCACGCAACACCTCGTTAGCAGTACCTACACACAAAATAACAAATACTTGCACCCAACGCAAACAAGGGGTTGTCAATTCCTCGACGGTTAATTGCAAGGATTAAATCTCGTAGTGATAGATATATAAATAAAATAACATAAATAAAATTATAGCAAGGTATTTTTTGGATTTTAATATATGATAAAATTAGACCTGAGGGCCATAGTTTTCACTAGATGCTTCTCTCTTGAAAATAGCATACGGTGGGTACACAAATTACTGTTGGGCAATTAATAGAAAAGCGAATAATTATGACGATATCCAAGGTAATGATCATGTATATAGGCATCAAGTCCGAGACAAGTAGACCGAATCCTACCTGCATCTACTACTATTATTCCACACATCGACCGCTACCCAGCATGCATCTAGAGTATTAAGTTCATAAAGAACGGAGTAATGCCTTAAGGAAGATGACATGATGTAGACAAAGTAAACTCACTCATGAATAAACCCCATTGTTTTATCCTTAATAGCAACAATACAAATACGTGTCTTGTCCCTTTCTGTCACTGGGATATAGATCACCGCAAGATTGAACCCATCACAAAGCACCTCTCCCATTGCAAGAAAAATCAATCTAGTTGGCCAAATCAAATCAATAGATCAGAGAGAAATACAAAGCTATAATAGTCATGCATAAAAGAGTTAAGAGAAGACTCAAATAATATTCATGGATAATCTGATCATAAACTCACAATTCATCAGATCCCAAGAAACACACCATGAAAAGTGGTTACATCGAATAGATCTCCAAGAACATCGAGGAGAACATTGTATTGAAGATCAGAGAGAGAGAGAGAAGCCATCTAGCTACTATCTATGAACTCGTAGGCATGTGGTAACTACTGACACATCATCTAAAGGGCAGAAAGGTTGATGTAGAGCCCCTCCATGGTCGATTCCCCGTCCGGCAGAGTATCAAAGAAGGCCTCCAGATGGGATCTCTCGAGAATAGAAACTTGCGGGAGTTGAAGAATTATTTCAGGTGACTCTCTAATGTCATGGGAATATTTGAGAACTTATAGAGGTGCCACGAGGAGCCCACAAGCCTTTGGCGCCCCCCTAGGGCGCCCCTCCCGACCTTGTCGCTCCCTCGTGGCTCATCGGGTCTTCTCCCAAACCTTTTAGGGTCTCTTCTGGTCCAGAAAAAATTAATCAAAAGTTTTTTCTCCGTTTGGACTCTATTTGATATTGATTTCCTAAAAAGCCAAAAACAAGCAAAAATAGCAACTGGCAGTAGGCACTAGGTTAATAGATTAGTCCCAAGAAATGATATATAATTGCATATAAAACATCCAAGATTGATACAATAATAACATGGAACATTAAAAAATTATAGATACGTTGGAGACGTATCAAACGTGTTTCAGCTTTTTTAACTCCCACGCAATACATGAGTGTGAGCCATGGATATAGCAATATGGGTGGAATATAATGCGGTAATAGAGATCAATAGGGTGAAGTCAAAAAAGGAAGATAGTCTCACATCGACATGGCTAATCAACAGGCTATGGAGATGCCCATCAATTGATGTCAATGCGAGGAGTAGGGATTGCCATGCAATAGATGCACTAAGAGCTATAAGTGTATGAAATCAAAACATGAAAACTAAGTGGGTATGCATCCAACTTGCTTGCTCATGAAGACCTAGGATATTTGAGGAAGCCCATCATCGGAATATACAAGCCAAGTTCTATAATGAAAAATTCCCACTAGTATATGAAAGTGACAACATATGAGACTCTCTATATGAAAAACATGGTGCTACTCTGAAGCTCAAGTGTGGAAAAAGGATAGTAACATTGCCCCTTCTCTCTTTTTCTCTCTTTTTTTGTTTGGCTCTTTTTGGCCTCTTTTTATCTTATTTTTATTTATTTATTGTCCGGTTCGTCATCCCGACTTGTGTGGGAATCATCGTCCCCATCATCCTTTCCTCACTGGTACAATGCTCTAATAATTATGATAATCACACTTTTAGTTACTTACAACTAAATATTAGAACTTGATACTAGAACAATATGACTCTATATGAATGCCTCTGGCAATGTACCAGGATCTGCAATGATGCTAGCATAACATGTATGATAGTGATGAACGGTGACTGAGCCACAAATACTATATCAGCTATATGGTCATGCAAAGCAATATGACAATGAAGGTGTATGTCATAATAACGAAACAGACGGAATCGCTATGGAAATGCCATGATAGGTAGGTATGGTGGCTGTTTTCAGGAAGATATAAGGAGGCCTATGTGTGATGGAGCGTATCATATCACGGGGTTTGGATGCATCGGATAAGTTTGCACCAACTCTCGAGGTGAGAAAGGACAATGCATGGTATCGAAGAGTCTAGCAAATTGCGAAAAGTTAAGAGTGCGTATAATCCATGGACTCACGTTAGTCATAAAGAACTCACATATTTATTGCGGAAGTTTATTAGCCCTCAAAGCAAAGTACTACTATGCATGCCACTAGGGGGATATATTGGTAGGAAAAAGATCATCGCTCGTCCCCGACCGCCACTCATAAGGTAGACACTCAATAATAAATCATGCTCCAACTTCATAGCATAACCGGAGAATATACGTGCATGCTTCGGGAATCACAAACCTTAACACCAATATTCTTACTAAACCACAATCATTCACTAGTACATCCCACATATTAGCATCTTAATATCGCAAAACTATTACAAGGAATCAAACTTATCATACTTAGTCATCTGCATGATTTTTTTGTTATATCCCTCTTGAATACCTATCATATCATGACCAATTTCATAACATGTGCATATTGCCATTGCTATTTATTAGACTCATAGAAATATATAAGTGAAGCATGAGAGTGCAACTATTTCTTTAAAATATAACCACTGCCGTGCTCTAAAAGATATAAGTGAAGCACTAGAGCAACTGCCTAGCTCAAAAGATATAAGTGAAGCACATAGAGTATTCTAACAAATTGTGAGTAAATGTGTGTCCCTCTCCAAAGGGGTGTGCAACAAACAATGATTGTGGAAAAATAAATAGATTAAAAAACAACTATAATACAAGATGCTCCAAGCAAAACTCATATCATGTGATGAATAAAAATATAGCTCCAAGCAGTATACCAATGGTTTGTAGATGAAAGAGGGGATGCCATCTAGGCCATCCCCAAGCTTAAACGATTGGGTATTCCTTAAATTTTACCTTGGGGTGCCTTGGTCATCCCTAAGCTTACGGTCTTGCCTCTCATTATTCCTTCATCGATCGTGATCTCACCCAAAACTTGAAAACTTCGGCACACAAAACTCAACAGAAACCTCGTGAGATCCGTCAGTATAACAAGAAATCATAAACATTAGGTACTGTTATGAACCCATTCATATTTTATAATTGCATAATAACTACTTTATTCTAACTTCTCCATGACTTATACCCCCCGATATAATCCATAGCATCATTAAAACAAGCAAAATATGCAAAAAAAAATAGAATATGTCTAAAACAGAACAGTCTATAATGATCTGAGCAAACGCCATACTTCTATAACTCCAAAATATCTGAAAAAATAGGACAACGTGGGAAATTTGTATATCAATCATCTGTACAAAATTCAGACTTTTATCAGGTCCCAATGAATTTCCAAAATTCCAGTACTGGGCGCAAAAGTTTCTGTTTTTTCACATAATCAAGTCAACTATCAACCAAATCATCCCAAAGGCTTTACTTGCACAAACACTAATTAAAACATTAAAAAATCATTAAAGTGGCATAATTGTGTGATCACTCAAGAAAAAAATAAATTATAACTATTGGGTTGTCTCCCAACAAGCTCTTCCTTTATAGCCATTAAGATATGCTTTGAGATTTCAATGATGCTCACATGAAAGACAAGAAATGAAGCACAAAGAGAGAATCATAATACATGTTACAAACATATTTAAGTCTAACATACTTCCTATGCATAGGAATTTTATAAGTAAACAAATTATCAAGACAAGAAATATCTAGCATATGCAAGGAAGAAGAATAAATCATTGACAATCTCAACATGACGAGAGGTAATTTAGTAACATGGAAATTTCTACAACCATATTTTCCTCTCTCATAATAATTGCATGTAGGATCATAATAAAATTCAACAATATAGCTATAATATAAAATTTTCTCTTCATGATCCACATGCATAAAAGTTTTATAATCATCCAAGATAGTGGGATTAACATCAACTAAAGTCATGACATCTCCAAACCCACTTTTATCAAAAATTTCATAATATTGAAAACTCTCTGAATATGTGGGATTCTTATTTCCTAAAGTTGACACTCTTACAAACCCACTTTAAAAATTATTGCAAAACATTATGATTAATATCATATTCATTAGGAGGCTTAAATATATTTTCAAGATCATAAGAAGCATCATAATTATCACCCCAATCATGATCATTGGCATAATTGACAATCATAGAATTTACACTAACACGATAGCGATCATGCTTTTCATTTAATAGATGTATCCCAATAGCATTTTATTTTATCAATTCTTCATTTTTAGCTATTGGTTTAGAACATGTATCAAGTTTGAAAATATTAGCAAGTGGATTAGGATCCATATATCTTTGCTTTTACTTTCTGTTTTTGAGTGTTCACATGAAGGCAATTAAAAGTAATAAAACGAGCAAAGGATTTTTTTGTGTTTTTGATTTTTATGAGAAGTGGGATGAGAACGAGAGGCAAAGGCAAATAAAAGTAGAGCAAGTAGAAGATAGTTTGTGTATATGTACTTGATAGGTTTTGATGATGTCTTCCCGGCAACGGTGCCATAAATTCTTCCTGCTACTTGTGAGTTGTGTTCGGATTTTCCCCGAAGAGGAGAGGAGATGCAACACAATAGAGATACGTATTTACCTCAGTGAGAACCAAGGTATCAATCCACTACGAGAATCAGTCATAGCCTCGTGAATAGCACCTACACACAAAAAGGAAAATACTTGCACCCAACGCAGGCAAGATGGTTGTCAATCCCCTTGAACTTGTTACTTGCAAGGATTAAATCTCATAGTAGTAGATAGATGAAGTAAGTTACAAAAAAATAAAAGAAATAAAATTGCAGCAAGGTACTTTGGGATTTTATATATGATAAAAGTGGACCCGGGGACATAGTTTTCACTAGAGGCTTCTCTCTCGAACACATAGCATACAGTGGGTGAACAAATTATTGTTGGGCAATTGATAGAAAAGCACATAGTTATGACGATATCCAAGGCAATGATCATGTATATAGGCATCATGTCCAAGAGAAGTAGACCGACTCCTACCTGCATCTACTACTATTACTTCACCCATCGACCGCTATCCAGCATGCATCTAGGGTATTAAGTTAATAAAAATAGAGTAATGCCTTAAGCAAGATGACATGATGTAGACAAACTAAACTCAACTAATATGAATAAACCCCACCGTTTTACCCTTAATGGCAGCAATACAAATATGTGTCTTGTCCCTTTCTATCACTGCGATAGAGCACCGCGAGATTGAACCCATCACAAAGCACCTCTCTCACTGAAGATAAATCAATCTAGTTGGCCAAACCAAATGGATAGATCGAAGAGAAATACAAAGCTATAACAATCATGCATAATAAAGTTCGGAAAAAACTCAATTACGTCTCATGAATATTCATATCATAAACCACAATTCACCGGATCCCAACAAACACACCACAAAAGAACATTACATCTAATAGAATCCAAGAACATCGATGAGAACAATGTGTTGAAGATCAAAGAGAGAGAAAGGGCCATCTAGCTACTAGCTATGGACCCATAGGTCTGTCGTGAACTACTCACGCATCATCGAAAGGCAACAAGGATGATGTAGAAGCCCTTCGTGGTCAATTCCCCCTCTGGCATAGTACGGGGAAAGGCGTCCAGATGGGATCGCAGAAGAACAGAAGCTTGCGGTAGCGAAAAAAGTGTTTCGGGTGGCTTGCTAGTATATTAGGAATGTTTGGGAATTTATAGAGGCGGAATTAGGTCAAGAGGTGCCACGAGGGGCCCACAAGCTCAGCCCCCCCCCCCCGGCGCTCCCTATGAGCTTGTCACTCCCTCGTGACTCTTCTGATCTTCTCCCGGACCATCGTGGGTCCCTTCTGGTCCAGAAAAATTAATCCAGAGATTTTTATTCGTTTGGCCTTCGTTTGATATTGATTTTCTGAAAAGCCAAAAACAAGCAAAAAGCAGCAACTGACACTGGACTAGGTTAATATGTTAGTCCCAAAAATGATATAAAATAGCATATAAATGCATATAAAACATCCAAGGTTGATACTATAATAGCATGGAACAATAAAAATTATAGATACATTGGAGACATGTCACCCAGGCAAGCTCATCTCCTATCCTTTCTCCTCTGAAGATCTCATATTCATCTCCTCCAGATGGCTCCTCCTGTTGAACCTTGTGATGTACCTACGAATCTAAGGGCACCATTGTGGAGTCATGTTGATGTAGGGTGGAACCCTAATGGTCGATATTTTCACACTTGGAGGGGGAAAAGAGGGCAAATCAAAGAAGAACACAAGAAGAACTCTCAGATAGACAAGATTCAATCACACCTATGCTAAATCCACATACACATAAGGAGATACAAAGATCCAAAATCAACACAATAGGGTACAAAGGGTAGCTTGTTCATACCCATCCTTGAAGGAGATAGGTCTTGAATCCTAGAAGGATCTTCCCATGAAGGGGTCTTGAATCCACTTGGGGGATCTTCTCGCATGGAGGTCTTGAACTCCATGGGAGTGGTAAGTGGATGAGCAAAGCTCTATCTCAAATGAGCTCTAACCTTTGCTAACCCTAACTCAAGGTGGGAGAAGATTATATATAGTCTAGGTGGGAGAGAGGGGTACATGGGCCTCGGCCTGAGTCTCTGCGCGGAGGCAGGTATTGGACACCCGATGGGTTATAGTTATCCGGTGGATCAGGGGCGTCCGGACGTTCGGAAGTCATCAGACTTCCAACATTTTCTTGTTTGGACATGTGGCGTCGGATATCAGGATGCTCCACATCATATCCCCTCCCCCTTGGGAAAGATCTGACTTGTCATTGGGCATCGTGTATGTCATGGCACAATGAAAGTACTCCAAGATGTTTCCGGAAAGGTATACATGCAAAAAGAGGAAACACAAGGGACACTTGGAAATACAATGGTTAGCGCACACAAGGTGTCCATCAGGAAGCATGAGTCCATCCAACAAGATTGTTCGTGACAAGGCGCAGGAAGCTTAACAAAATGATATGTAAAGCATTCATGGGAGCAAATCCATTTGTTGTGCACACAAAGGTGTGGTATTGTCATGGTGCACAAAGCTACAAATTCTACCATTGCGCAAAATGATGTGATAGTGTGACGGTTTATCAAGAGCATGAACATGGCAATTGGTGCTCAATGTGATTATGTAATCATGCAGTTGATGGTGCGAAATGTGATCATTATGTATGAATATGCCATCAAGGTAGATCACAACAAATTTGCTAAGAAAGTGCACAAGCTCATATATCATGGATGACATGGAAATACAAGATGCAACAAGGCAATCATAATGTGAGTCAATACATCAATAAGGTGCAAATTTGTTATGGGTGGGATGTGTCCAACTAGCATGCTCATTAGCAAATATGGAGGTTTTGGTGCAGTATGGAAAAAGTTCCTTGGCATACCGTTGCGTGATATCGTGGCATGAGTGATGATCCAGTGGTGCTTTGATAGTAGGCACATCTACTAAATTCAAGCACTCCTCAACTTGAAGGTCTGGGTCCATCTCCAATGTCGGTCCTCCATCCAATAGATGTATCATGTAGAAAGGAGACAAAAATGAATGTTTGGACGATATGCCTATTTGAAGATGGCTCGAAGGGAAGGAGTTCACCTTATGAATGTTCCCGAAGATGCTGGTGTCGCACATCATGTATGCCTTCACATGACCAAGTTGTCTCGTGACGGTACTGCCTTGTGAATCCTCCAAAATGGAAGAACATGACAAACACTCGGAAAAACAAATGAGGTTAGCAGAAATGCAAAACCTATCATTCGTGTGGTGAGATACCCAACAAGTGTCGTCGTCATTCTTATCATAAGAAGGGACAAGGGTGTATGGCATGGTATGTACGCACAAGATGCTAGCACAACGAAAGACGTTAGGCTCAATCAAACAAGCATGCGTCACAGGTAAGATGCCCAAGTCTCCAAGATCAATAAGTATAGCATGGTTGCACTCACTACAAGTGAATATGATAGAGGAAACTAATGGTGACAAGGTACAATGATCTAGACAAATCATGCGAGAGGCATGAACATATATGCCATCAACCTAATGAAACGAGCAAGAATGGATCATGGGTGTTGCAACAAAACAAGCAATCATAGTCATCAAGTCATGTAAGCTAGTAGTGCGAAGATGCAGCATACTAGAAGTATTCATGGCAATCATGTCATGGCAATTAATAGTGGGAATACATAATGCACATGACATATCACAAGCATGAAAACAAGATATGAGCAAAGTATCGTCATTGTATTGGTTAGAGGTCCTATGTAGATAGCAATGGCACATCATGACTCTCCCAACACAATATTCAGCAATAGCATGCGGTACGAGGTAATCATGACAATAGCAACAAGGATCTCCACCAAGCGTGAAAATACACTAGTGGAGCATGGGTAAATGCAAATAAGGGTCACAATTGCATGGCAAAGGCATGAAAGAGGCATAACATGCAAAGTGAACATGGTAAAATGGGCATAAGGTGACAAGTGATATATAGCCCATAGTTGTGTAAGAGCCAAGAAGAAGATACGAGCGTATTCCTTGCGCGAGGGAAACAGTGTGAAAGACAATACATGGAATCCCAAAGCATCATTGCTCTCAAGAGCTTGTTTCTTCAACTCATGGGATTGTGAAGTTGACGAGTATGCATAAGTACCTACACAAAACAAAGGCAAAGGAAAAATTGCGTGTGTGTGTGTGGTATATGTACACATCATCCATTATGATGCATACGTGCACATGTCGGTTAGCACAAATTATGCAATGCTCAAATAAATGAGATGCATGACATAGAAACATGTCATCCATCACTAAAGGTTTGTTGCTATGTATAGCATAATGGATACTCAAAGTGTGTAATGCATCACTCGCAATATCTCGAGCATTGTCATGAATGGTATGCATATCGTGCACACAATGGATGCATTCATGCAATCTATAACCAATCTCATGGCATGGAATTTGGAATTTATCACCATATTCATGTGTAGCAATTTTATTCATTGGATGATGCACACAATGTATGGAATCATGTGATGCACAATCATTTTTATGGCATAGCATACGGGATGAATTGCACAAATTTTGCAAAGGGAGTTTAGCAATATCATCGTAAGAGAAGAAAATACCAATAACCAGGATCTCGTCATCTATGACATAAGTGCAAATGAGATTTATTTTAATTGGTTATGCATAGTTACTACGTTGAGTTTGTAATGATGCAATAGGGGAAATCCCACTCATAGCATATGACAAATTTAGCAGGTTGTCGAACATGATGTGACCAATAGAATTTTCTCATGATATCCTATGGGACATAGCATCACAAGTAGGAAATTCGACATGCTCGTCATCATAATCATCATAAATGGGTGGCACATCTAAGCATGTAGAAGATATAGTATGTGGTGAATCCATAAGGTGATCAACATCATGCAATCAATCATTTTCAAGATAGTCCACTAGGGGGACAAGCGAAGTACCATCACTTATGTTACCTTTAGAGCTCCGCTCATGTGTTGTAGGTGAGGTTGCAAAAATTGACACTTGGTCAATATCTTCGCCGACTTCATGGAACCATGTGGGGGGTGCATCATCGTCCACCATGGCCATCATTTTGCCCATTGGAGGTATGGGCTCATCGAGGATTGGCGCTTCATGTTGTAGGAGATCTAGCACCAAAGAGAACACAGTTGGAGTAGAAGTTAAGTTGTTAAAAATCATAGTGACCTCATGTGCCCTCTCAACTACCTCACTCACTAAGTGTTGTGGCTCACTCACTCCCACTATGATGCACTCACTCGTATGGTTTCTCGAGTCACTTAAATGGTGGTGATGGCTCTCAACCTCACATAGGATGTGTGGCATGTTCTTGTGTGTGGGGCTCGTGGTGGTCACACTCATCCTCTCATAGGAAATGCACTCAATGTCACATATGGTGGAGTCAACATATCACTCATGGGGTGGTGGCTCTCCTCACATGGGAATTGGGGCATCTCGTCATATGTGGGTGTCGGATAGATGTATGTGCAAATGTCTCCATACTCAACTCCGTTCGTCGCCTTGGTTGAAGGGATAGTCCCATGCTCAACCTACTCATTCGTAACGCCTCCAAAGATGAATGACGTAGGATGTGGCAAATCATCACTCTCCTCCGATACCAAACAGAGTGTCTCATGTGCGGTCTCGTAGCTTGACTCCAAGTAGGAATCCCATGTGGGCGTCATCTTCATGTTATCGAAGAGGTTAGTGCTAGTCGATGTGGTCGAAAGGATGACCCATGCTCAATCGTCTTGTCACTGTGTTGTTGTAGGAGGCCTGTATGACGTGGCACCTTGTAGCTCGCCGCTATGGCCGAAGGGAATTTCCCATGCTCGACTATCTCCCCTGAGGGGCTTCCGAAGATTGAAGTGTCGCCCTCGCTTGTAGTCGTTCGCCTTGGTGTTGGCGCCAACGCTTCTTCTTGGTAGTGCTCGCCTCGCAGTCTTCCCTTGTGTTCATAAAGAACACAAGAAGAACTCTCAAGAAGACAAGATCCAATCACACATACGCTAAATCCACATACACATAAGGAGATACAAAGATTCAAAGTCAACACAAGAGGGTACAAAGGGTAGCTAGTTCATCCCAATCCATGAAGGAGAGAGGTCTTGAATCCTAGAAGGATCTTCCCATGAAAGGGGTCTTGAATCCACTTGGGGGATCTTCTCACATGAAGGTCTTGAACTCCATGGGAGTGGTAGGTGGATGAGCAAAACTCTTATCTTAAATGAGCTCTAAACTTTGCTAACCCTAACTCGAGGTGGGAGAAGAGTATATTAGTCTGGTGGGAGAGAGGGGTACATGGGCCTCGACCCGAGTCTCTGCGCGCAGGCAGGTACCGGACGTCTGGTGGGTTCCGGTTGTCCGGTGGCTCGTGGGCGCCCGGACGTCTGGAAGTCGTCAGATTTTCGACGTTTCTTCGATGGACATGTGGGACCGGATATTCAGACAGGGTCGGTCGTCTGGTGGCTGACGAGTGTCGGACATCCGATGTTCGCCGGTTGTCCGGGCGCTATGGTGTGCCACAGCTGTGGTTCTTCTGGCTGGCGGGTCTGCATCGTGTCGGACGTCTGGTGCCTGTAGCATGCCGACACTTCTCTTGCTCCTCGTGTTCCGCCTTCTCGTCCAATGCTCCTAGCTGTTCCATGGTTTTTCTCTTGGTTCCTGATCATGCATAGCATATACATTTGAGGTAGTAGACATATCTCACATGCGGAAAGTGAAGGTCCAAAGAGGAGCGAGTTAACCTTGGATTCGATTGCTCTTGCACGAGCTCTTGTCATCGGTCCACTCGTGCCTCGGATGATGATGACATGTCCATGGGGATGACCCTAGGATGCTTCACGTCACATGTGTTATAGAGAAATCACCTGGAGGGGAGAACACTAAATGGAAATGTAACTAATGTGATCATGTTGCTTTGAGTAGTTACTTTAGAGGTTCTACTGATTTGCTGAAGGAGGTAGGGAGTCATGGAATCCACGCATGTACAAAGATGACAATTGACATTCTGAATTCAACTCTATACTCTATGTTTTGTAAGTTAGGAGGAGAGGGACTGTGTCCATCGATAATTTCCATTGATCGTGCACTAGGCACATATATAGATCAGTTTTGCTAAAGCACATCTAGATGTGCCATAAGTATTGTACATCTAAGTCATATGTCATTGATTTTACATTGAGATTCGTGTGAATATTTTCTTTTTCTTTTTTCTTTTTCTCTTTATACTTGATTCACTCACTTAGGGGGTGCGTTTAGTGTCTTGTCTCCCAAGATACAAGTTACAGAGGAGAGGTGCAATGTACATAACCCAGACCTATATATGATTATTATTTTTGCGAGAAGACCTATATACGTATATGCAAAGAGTGCATGTTCAACATGTTGATTGAATTAAAAAATAGTAAAACGTATCACCGTGTCGACACTTTTTCAAAATGGCGAATTTACATATCCGTATCGCCCTATACCGATACTCGTATCGGTGGGATTTATGTGTTCGCGTTACTGAGCGACAAGCCACGGTGTTGCGACCACGGGTGGTGCTGTTGCGATGACAAATCATGGGCAACGTAACAATTGATGGAGGAGCACCGTCGAAAATGTCAAAGAAGCAAGCGCGGAGCTCTGCTGAGAGCGGCAAGCCTTGCGACTGCGGATGGTGCTGCTGCGATGGGCGACATAACAGCTGGAGGGTTTTTTTTCGCGGCGACGGGCGGGACCTACGATCCTGAGCATACACGCAGCTGCCATCGACGGCTGGGGAGACCGATCGATCAACCGACGCCAAGCGTCCTCCGTCGAGTTTGCCGGTTTTTAGAAAATTTCTAGCGGACTTTTAAAATCGCTGACCCGTAAAATAACGTTCAGTTTAGCCAAAAAGTGACCCGAACAAAAATCTTAAAAGCATCCAACCGTAAGAAAAATTTGAGAGACGCGATAAAATCCCCTCCAACCCGCGAAAACACAACTCCTCATTGGTGCCATGTATCCTGCGAAAGCGGTTAGTGAATGGGACATTTCAGTGTGCGCGCTCTCCACATCTCCTCCCACGACCGCCCGCCACCGTCGCCATCACCTGCCGCCTGCGATTCCAGCCATTCCCGCCAGTGGAATCGTGCCGCCCGCCCCGGATCCGACGAGCCGAGCCACTGCGACCCGCCGCCCCGGATCAACCGCCTCGAGCCGCTGCCCGCTCCGGATTCGCCGAGCCGCCACCAGTCGTTCCCCTCCCCAGATTCGTCGAGCCGCCACCGATAGCCGCCACCCCGGTGAGCTCCTTTCCTTCCCCTTGTAGCTCGGTCGCGGAAATTTTGTTGATGCGAGCTTAGATGCGGTTTTTTAGATGGATTTGAGCCCGTGCGAGCAATTTTTGCTCAAGGATTCATCCTCGTCCGACGACTCAGACGTGGAATCGATACTCGAGCGCCATCGTCAGCAGATGGTCATAGCGGTCCTGGCCGTGAAGGAGGTGGAGGATCGAAACCGCAAGAAACGGTGAGGTTCGACCATGGGTCGTCTTTGCATCCCTCACAACCGCCATCTCGAAAATATGATGTTGATGCAAGACTACTTCACGGACAATCCAACTTATCCGTTGCACCTCTTCCGGAGAAGGTATCGAATGCGCCGATCACTCTTCGAAAAAATTGTGCAAGCTTGTGATGCCAATTGCCGGTTTTTTACTCAAAGAAGAAACGCTGCGGGCTTGTTGGGTTTTAGCGCCTATAAAAACTCTCTAGGGCTATGCGTGTGATTGCATATGGTATTCCTGCTGACTATGCCGATGAGTATCTTCGTATTGGCGAAGATGCTACAATTGAGTCATGATACGTCAATTTTGCATCATATTTTTATGTTGATATTTATTGTATTATGGATTGTTATTTCACTTTATAATACAATTCTTATGCCTTTTCTCTTTTATTTTATAAGTTTCACATAAAGAGAGAGATTGCCGGCAGCTGAAATTCTGGACCGGAAAGGGCTATATCGAAGGTATTTTTTGAACATCTCCAAATGAGCTGGAAATTGACGGAGAATTATTTTGGAATGTATTAAAATTATTAGCGAAAGAAGTACCAGAGGGGGACCCACCAGGCAGCCACAAGCCTGGGTGGGCCCCTAAGCTTGTGGTGATCCTGGCAGGCCTTCGGGGCCCATCTTCACCTATATGATGCCATTTGCCTTAGGAAAATCAGAAGGAAGGTTTTGGGACGAAGCGCCGCTCTTGAGGCGGAACTTGGGCAGGAGCACTTTTACTCTTCGGCGGAGCGATTCCGCCGAAAAAACTTCCCTCCGAGATGGGGAAATCGAAGCCATCGTCATTACCAACGATTCTCTCACCGTGGAAGGACCAATCTTCATCAACATCTTCACCAGCACCATGTCATCTCCAACCCTAGTTCATTTCTTGTACTCAATTTTTGTCTCAAAATCTCATATTAGTACCCGTGGGTTGCTAGTAGTGTTGATTACATCTTGTAATTGATGCTTGTTGGTTTATACGATGGAAGATCATATGTTCAGATCCATTATGCTATTCAATACCCCTCTGATCTTGAACTTAAATATGTTTTGTGAGTATTTACGTTTGTTCTTAAGGACATGGGAGAAATCTTGTCATAAGTAATCATGTGAATTTGGTATTCGTTCGGTATTTTGATGATATGTATATTGTTGTTTCCCTTAGTGGTATTATGTGAACGTCGACTACATGACACTTCACCATCTTTGGGCCTAAGGGAATGCATTGTGCAGTAGTAATTAGATGATGGGTTGCTAGAGTGACATAAGCTTAAACCCTAGTTTATGCGTTATTCCGTAAGGGACTGATTTGGATCCATATGTTTCATGCTATGATTAGATTATTCTCAATTCTTTTTTCGTAGTTGCGGATGCTTGTGAGAGGGGGTAAGCATAAATGGGAGTCTTGTTCAAGTAAGAACATCACCCAAGCACCGGTCCACCCACATATCAAATTATCAAAGTAACGAACGTGAATCAAACAAACATGATGAAAGTGACTAGATGAAATTCCCGTGTGTCCTCAAGAACGCTTTACTTACTATAAGAGTTTGTTCCGGCTTGTCCTTTGCTACAAAAAGGATTGGACTTCCTTGCTGCACCTTTGTTACCATTACTATTACTTGCTTGTTACCAATTGCCTTGCTATCAAACTATCTGTTACCGACATTTTTAGTGCCTGCAGAAAATACATTGCTGAAAACCGCTTGCCATTTCCTTTTGCTCGTCATTGGGTTCGACACTCTTACTTATCAAAAGGACTACGATTAATCCTCTATACTTGTGGGTCATCAAGTTAGTGCGTAGGTTTGCCAAAGTGATGATCCGCGGCTTTGGTCCTGTCTATCTTCGTGCACCCAATGAGGAAGACACAATAAAGTTAATGGCCACAAATGAGAAGCGAGGTTGGCCCGGCGTGCTAGGAAGCGTTGATTGCATGCATTGGACTTGGAAAAACAGCCCGAAGGCATGGCATGGGCAATATTGTGACAAGTCTCATGATGCAACAATTGTGCTAGAGGCTGTAACATCCGAGGATTTATGGATTTGGCATTGTTTTTTTGGTATGCCGGGTACTCTCAATGATATCAATGTGTTGCAACGGTCTCATTTGTTTGCTAGACTTGCTTGTGTTGATGCCCCTGCTTGCAACTTCACAGTGATGGGCATGAGTACACAAAGGGGTAGTATCTTGCAGATGGTATTTACCCCTCCTAGTGTACATTTGTGAAGAGCATAAAAAGCCCAATACTATAAAGCATATTGAATTTGCAAAGGTGCAAGAGGCTGCCAGAAAATATATAGAAAGAGCCTTCGGGGTTTTGTAATCTAGATTAGCCATTGTTCGTGATCGTGCTCATTTTTTGAGACAAGAAAACCCTGAGCAACATCATGACATGGTGTGTGATTCTTCACAATATGATCATCGAAGATGAGTGGGACTTGAACTTGGAGTTCTTCTATGACAATGTCGGTTGTCGTGTGAAGCTAGCTAGAGACCCTGACCGCATACAAGCATTCCTTGACATATCGACAAATTGAAGATGCAAACACTCACCATCAGCTCCAAGGGGATCTCATTGAGCATCGTTGGCAGAGGCATGGCCAAAGGTATTGGTCACCATTGGCAAAGGCATCGGCCAATTTTACATTCATTTCATTTAATTCATGTGTGATCAGTACCATTGTTGTATTCGGAACAACTGTGGTATTGAACTATTAGTTTTACTTGGTGACTTGAATATCATTGTAATTTGGATTCATAATATTCACGTTTTATGTTATTTGAATTCATATTACTGTCATATGTGAAATATGTGTCAAATTCTGATAAACGAATATTCTGTTTTACAGTTCCACTATGCAGGGTCTGTCCGGCCGCAGCCCACGCGAGCCCGCAAAACGCGATTTCCACAAACTCGAAATGCGCAATACGGGTCGGCGATTTAAGGGGTCTGCTAGAGATGCTCTTAGTAGGGATTTTTTTATTTACAAATGGACCCTGAAGTTCTTAGCATTGCCGCATAGGTCCTTTAAATCATGTAATGGAATAGTTTCGTGCACACCAAATCTTTCAGAATTTTCTTAGGCCCTCTTCACTTAGGCCCCGTTTGATAGCTCGGTTTTTTTCTACATGTTATAGGAACACTACAATTTTCTAAATTAATATGGTTACTAGGATTGCTCTTTATTATAAAAAAGTGACCCTTCCCCGATGTCCTTCTCTACTATACAGTACCTCCTGCGACGTCCTCCTCTCCCCTGCGGCCACCTGACTCCCCAGTCCCCTCCCTCCTGCCCAATTCAGCTTAGGGTACTCGTTCAAAATTCAAATTGTGATGTTGCCCCGCACGATTACTCCGAAGGTCCACGCCCCCCTCTCTTCCCCATCTCGACGCGCTTAGT
This sequence comes from Triticum urartu, assembly GCF_003073215.2. Taxonomy (NCBI): domain Eukaryota; kingdom Viridiplantae; phylum Streptophyta; class Magnoliopsida; order Poales; family Poaceae; genus Triticum; species Triticum urartu. Next base: position 312,148,287 of record NC_053023.1, read on the forward strand.
TTTCTGCTACCCTGCTTGCTCGCTATCACCACTATAGTGTGGAGGCCACTCCAGTTGCTAGCGCCGCTAGCTCGCCCTTGCTGATAAGAAGAAGTTGCAACCCCAGCCCGCCTACTTTGCTCGGCGTTGCCCAGACCTTGTGGAGGCCGCACACCTTTCCGGTAGGCCCGCTTGACGTCGCTGGACATCATGGAGGTCACACCCATGCTTTGTGGGCATCATGGACCCGGTGGGCGCGACTCGTGAGTTAGTTAGTTTACAGTAGCTTAATGCACTGCAATTCACAATTGTAGACTTGGAGCTTAATTTACGAGACATGATTCCTGGAGCTCTTCAAGGAGTACACATGAGAGAAGAGGATTAAAAAAGTGAGGAAACAATTGTTGGACCTTCGATGGTCAGATCATGCACCTGATACAGTCCCATTAGTATTATATCAATACAACTATGCCTATTAGATATGTGTTCTTTAGTGGTGTTTCCCAAGTTTTTAGCACCCCACCCTTCTTCTACAACAATGCTATGTTTATATATTTTTCCAGTAACCCTTGAGAACTATTTTGTTCAAGCATACACTACAAAAAAGTGACATCCGTGACATTATGGCGCGAACGAAAACTTTTTCTGTCATGCTTGTGACACTTCTATGACGATAATTGTGACAAAAACACGTATCATCATATATGTGGTGGGCTCCTATTTCTATGACAAAAAATCATGACAGAAATTGGGCCATGACGAAAAAAATCATGGGAGAAGCAAGGGCGAGAAAAATATCGGGGAGTTCCCCATTATGGTGGGTAGTTGGGCCAAGCGATGCACTATAGTTTGCGTGTTTCTCTCGTACGCACGTATGTGTGAGGTGTTGGCTAACTGAACCCGAACGAGGCGTTCGCTTACTGAAGTTGAGCGATTGCACTAGCTACATTATTGAACCCGAGCGATCGATCCCTTGGCTGTTAACTAAACCCGAGCGATTCCTTCACTGCTGACTAGACCTGAGCAATTCCTTCCCTACTGCTGCTAATTGAGCCGACCGGGCAATCGTTGTTGCTACTTACTGAAGCCGATTGAGCCCCCGTGTGAGACGTAGCCAGCCGGTGTTGGGTTGCCTCTCGATGAACAGTGACCGCTGCTACCACGCACGCGGTACATAGAATGAGTCGAGACATGATGAGTCAATCCGGTTGGTTGGCTGTGGATGAACAGTTCCTGGTGGGGGTTGGATGAATAGGACCTTGTGGTTATCGCTGGATGAACATGACCCCAAGGAGGCCGCCACACCCAGCCTATTGGGGGTGAATGAACAGGACCCCGTGGAGGCTGGATGAACAGTAGCCGGTAGAGGCTGGAGGAAGTCAATGGTGGATGAACAGTAGCCCATGGAGGCTAGAGTGAGGTAGTAGATGGTGGATGAACAGTAGCTTGTGGAGTCCTATTTTGCGGTACGCCACATCCCTTCTGATGAACAGGACCCCGTTTCGACCGTAGGCGCTCGAACAGAAGTCTGTTTCCTCCGTTTTGCGGTACACCACACCCCTCTAGATCAACAAGACCTCGTTTCGACCGTAGGCGGTTGGAGAGAAGTTCGTTTCCTCCATTTTGTGGTACGCCACACCCCTCCCCATGAACAGGATCCTGTTTTGACCGTAGCCGGTCGAACAAAATGCCGTTTCCTCTGTTCTGCGGCACGCCAGACCCCGTTTCGTCTGTTCTGTTCAAGCTGGTTGGCTCCCATTGAATAGGACGCATTCTGACCCAGTCGGGTGCCTCCCAATGAACCATATGTTGTTTCTCCATTCCGACCCAGCCGGTAGGCTGCCGATGAACATGATGCCATCATTGTATGTGTTCGAGACCACTCCCGTATGTACGTACATGGCCATCTTTTTTGCAGCGTGGATGTACGTATATGTACACCATTTAGACGGGACTGCCTGAATTGCTACTGCTCCTTACTCGGCCACGATTCATCATGGTAGACAGACCAATCGACCAGTATGTACATACACGTTTGCGACCAGACAGACAATGTTATGTATGCTTCGACCGGATGGGTCCCAGCTGTCAGGGAGGATAAGGACGCACTTCGTGGCACGCGAAGATATAGCTGGTGGGTCCCAGCTGTCAGGGGGAGGAATCATTTTTCCCCGTAATAAGGAGGCACTTCCTTGCGTGCGAACATGTAGCCGGTGGGTCCACCTATCAGCCTCACCACGTACATTCCTCTTTCGATGGTTGTTGTTCGTTGACCATGCCGCACCTAGAGCACAAACGCGATGGATGACGACGATGCCTAGGAAGGGAACAACCCAGAGCTGGGGAATACTTTGCAGTGGTTGCCCACATGGAGGGGAGTACGAGGGTTGTCTGGTTCAGCTACAGTGTGAGGCTGCCGTCGCTAGAAAATAACAGGGGGTGTGGGTGAGTAAAGGGAAGACCTGACCAGTGGTGGGAGTAGGATAGGGCGGTGAGGCCTGCGTAGTAGCACAGCCGGCCACAGGAGGCAGGAGCAGGCGATACAACCATTGTTGGTTTGGGCGGCTCGAGCAAGAAGATCAGAAGTTGAAAAAGTGTCATGGCTGTTGGATTAACATCAAACGGTCACTGCTGCTAGAATAATTTTTTGACTAACTTAACAAAGCTCTGCGTACGTGTCAACTTAGTAGGCCCACAAGCCAGCCACCAAAACTGGTGGGTGTTAGGGAACGTAGCATGCAATTTCAAAAAAAAGCGGAAGAGAGTGTGTCCACGTACCCTCGTAGACCAAAAGCGGAAGTATTAGCTTAACGTGGTTGATGTAGTCGAACATCTTCGCAATCCAACCGATCAAGCACCGAACGTACGGCACCTACGAGTTCTGCACATGTTCAGCTCGATGATGTCCCTCGAACTCTTGATCCAGCAAAGTGTCGAGGGAGAGTTTCATCAACACGACGGCGTGGTGATGGTGACGGTGATGTGATCCGCGTAGGGTTTCGCCTAAGCACTACGACAATATGACCAGAGGAGTAAATTGTGGAGGGGGGCACCGCACACGGCTAAGAAACAATTGATGTGCTTTGGGGTGCCCCCTGCCCCCGTATATAAAGGAGGAGGGGAGGAGGCCGGCCCTAGGGACGCGCCTAAGTGGGGGGAAACCGACTAGGACTCCTAGTCCTAGTCGCCCCCCCTTTCCTTTCTTCTCGTAGGGGGAAAGGGGAAGGAGAGGGAGAGGGAGAAGGAAAGGGGGCGCACCCCCTTCCGCTTGTCCAATTCGGACAGCCCATGGGAGGGCACCCCTTGTGGGCTCCCCTCTCTCTCCCCTATGGCCCATTACTCCCACAGGGGGTTCCAGTAACCTCCATGTACTTTGAAAAATACCCGAAACATTCCGGAACCATTCCGGTGTCCGAATACTATCGTCCAATATATCAATCTTTACCTCTCGACCATTTCGAGACTCCTCGTCATGTCCGTGATCTTATTTGGGACTCCGAAAAATCTTTGGTCACCACAACACATAACTCATAATACAAATCGTCCTCGAATGTTAAGCGTGCAGACCTTACGGGTTCGAGAACTATGTAGACATGACCGAGACACATCTCCGGTCAATAACCAACAACGGAACCTAGATGCTCATATTGGTTCCTACCTACGAAGATCTTTATCGGTCAAACTGCAATGACAACATACATCATTCCCTTTGTCATCGGTATGTTACTTGCCCGAGGTTCGATCATCGGTATCTTCATACCTAGTTCAATCTCGTTACCGGCAAGTCTATTTACTCGTTTCGTAATGCATAATCCCGCAACTAACTCATTAGTCACATTGTTCGCAAGGCTTATGGTGATGTGCATTACCGAGAGGGCCCAGAGATACCTCTCCGATACTCGGAGTGACAAATCCTAATCTAGATCTATGCCAACCCAACAAACACCTTCGGAGACATATGTAGAGCATCTTTATAATCACCCAGTTACAGTGTGACATTTGATAGCACACAAGGTGTTCCTCCGGTATTCGGGAGTTGCATAATCTCATAGTCAAAGGAATATGTATAAGTCATGAAGAAAGCAATGACAATAAAATTGAATGATCAGTATGCTAAGCTAACGGATGGGTCTTGTCCATCACATCATTCTCCTAATGATGTGATCCCGTTCATCAAATGACAACACATGTCTATGGTTAGGGAACTTAACCATCTTTGATTAACGAGCTAGTCTAGTAGAGGCTTAATAGGGACACGGTGTTTTGTCTATGCATTCACACATGTATCATGTTTTCGGTTAATACAATTCCAGCATGAATAATAAACATTATCATGATATAAGGAAATATAAAATGACAACTTCATTATTGCCTCTAAGGCATATTTCCTTCAATGGGTTCCAGCTAGCAGTGGGAGGAATCATTTACCTTGCGCATGATAAGGAGACACTTCCTTGTGTGTAATAAGGAGACACTTCCTTGCATGTAATAAGGAGACACTTCCTTGCGTGTGAAGATGTAGTTGGTGGGTCTCAGCTGTCAGGTGCAGGAAACTTTTTTTCCTGTGTAATAAGGAGGCACTTGCTTGCATGCAACCATGGACAATGTGGGCCCCTACTGTCAGCCTCTCCACTTACATCCCTCTTCCTATGGCTGTCGTTTTTTGACCACGCCCCGCCGATAGCATCAACACGGCAGACGACGACGAGGCCTAGGAAGGGAACGACCCGGAGTCGGTGAAGCCACAACAATGGATGCCCATGCTGAGGGGAGTATGAGGGCTGACGTGTTCGGCTGCTGGGTGAGGCTGCCGTTGCCAGAAAATAACATGAGGTGCAGGTGGGTAGAGGGATGGCATGCCCAGTGGTGGGAGTAGGGTGGGCTGGTGAGGCCTTAGCGGTAGCATAGCCTGCCATGGGGGGAGGGAGCAGGCAGTCCCGCCGGCACTGGTTTGGGCGGCTGGGGCAAGAAGATTAGAGATTGAAGAAGCATGGCGGCCGTTGGATGGACATCCAACAGTCACTGCTCTTGTGTGTTGACTAAGTTGACACAGACGTGCGTAGTCATCAACCTATCCTACATTCTTAAGAAGTTGCTCCCCACTTTTACCAATTCTCTCTACATGCGGTCTGTCCGCATCAGCATGCATGCCACGTTAGTGCTCGGACCCAAACACCAACCAATCGACATGCATAATGCAACCATGCATCCATGTCATCATTTATGTTCTAAAATATTTTTCACAAATAGTTAGTGCTCTATTCATCCGAATTTATTAAGCCAGCGGGTGATGAAGGGACAACAATAGTTTTTTCCTTGGCTCCCTCAATATCTCCTTATATGTGCGCCACTTGAGGAAAAAAAATCAGCTTCCACGCCAAAAGAAAAGAAATAAATCAGCTGACTAGAGAATTAAAGGGAGAGAGCTCCATAGAGCTGGAAACCAGGACCATGCAGCCAATACATATGGGATCCGGCTTGCCTGCTCCCTCGCCATGCTCCCATCCGTGCTCCCACTCCATCCTACGGCTGTCTTTTTCTCCTTTTTCTTTCTAATCTAATCATCTTCCCCCTGATTTTAAGGGGGTGGGGTCGGGCCTTATCTTGTTCCAATTAAATCATGCCACCTATGCGGGAGCACGGATGGGAGCACGTTGGGGGAGCAGGCAAGTCTCGTCCATACATATGCATGCACGTCCCACGATAATAGGAGTAGAGTACATCACGTTAATTGCTGCACTTAATCGGGTAGTTAAACTACCTGGCATTGTTTATGTAAAACGATCCCTCTCTCTCTCCCTCTCCTAGATTCTCACCTGTTTCCAACTCTCCTCCTTCTCCCTGAAAAAGATAAATTTCCTTCCCCTTCCCTTCTCTCACCTCCATTTGATCTCCTGGGCCACGAAGATCCCATCTATGACTCTATGAGGACCTTTTTCATGGCACGCTGCAGCAACTGGCACTATACTCGTGATCGCTGTCATGGAGTCAATTTCGACGACGTGGAGTGGACCAACTACAGTTCTTCAGATTACGGCCGCGACCACGCTATCGTGCATGCCGCAACTGCAGGGGCAAGTGCGTTTGTGCGGGGTTCATGCGTTTCTGGCATGGCACGACATGGAGAGGACCATGTCAGCATCTACCTCAGGTTGCCGTTGTCCGTAATCGGCACCCCACCTGAACGACCCATTCACCTAGCGTTGTCCGCACCGCGGCGGCTACCGGCCTTGGCTCCATCAGGCGAGTCACTATGTCCTCCCCGTCCGTAGGTTCTAACTCCTTCCTTTTTTTTGCTCTACTTCTTGGCTTTCCCTTGCATTTCCTCATGACCACTACAACCATAATATCCATTGCACTGGTAGGCGAGCAGGTCGGGGAACGTATCTCGTGCACCCATACTTGTGTTGCTTACCGGTGCACTGGGTGCCGTACAATATTTTAAAAAATCTGGAAAAAAATTTATAGCACATTGACACAACATCGATGTATGTCATCACAAAATTGCGTGTCAAAATTTGAAATATTTTTTAAGATACAAAAATGACAAAATTGACATATAATGGGCCAAATCTAAAGCCCAACTTATGTTGTGTACTATTCAGTGTTGAATTTATCATTTTTGTTTTAGGAGCTGTGTTTCGAATTTTGACTTGAAATTTTGTGGCAATCTACACTAATGTTTTCTAAATGTGCTACATTTTTCAGAATTATTCAAACATTTAAAATGTGCAACTTGAGTTCGGTGCACCGATAGCACCACAAGCACCGGTGCTCCAGATATTCTCCCGAGCAGGTCGTCCTTCCTTGCACAAGATTCAATAGTCATCCATGCGGTAGGCAGGTGTCTGTGACATTAAAATTCTTTCCTGATTGATATATATACAGTTGGACGGTTTGTGTGCTGTTGCAGTTCATTTAGATTGATTTTGTAAATTGATTTTTACCTTTCTTATTAGTACACTTTATTTCCATTAAGCAACAACATCAAGATCTTGGGGCTGCATTAATCTGCTAAAATCAACTCACTCCCTCTCATGTTATTTCTACAGATCTTTTGTTTTGTCACGTCGGCAAGCTATTTCATGAAAATCCAAACACACTGCATGTGAGGTTAACCTGGATATAGTCAAGGATAATCCCAACTCATGTTGTTTCTACAATGTTATTTTTGGACATTCATTTTTGGATCTTTGATCTGAAGATTTTTTCTTGCCATAAGAAAGCTAAAATTTATACTGGTAGCAACCATTCATATTACTATCATAAAATGTTAGAGATGTCCCTCTTTCTCATTCTCAAGTTTTTTTTACATCGGGAGTTAGTAGAATATGTAGTCTACAAAGCAGAGCTTTATGAATATATTCTAAGTAAACCTCTTTCAGTCTTCTTGCTTGACTCCTAATATTTTGTGTTCACCGGTCTTTTGGTCTCATAGGTATGCACGGAACAATATGATAAAAAAATTCTTCTAACCAAAGTGGTAGTTGCAGACATCATCAAGTCAATCACATTATGTTCCAAATTCTGGATTTTTTTATTCATTTCTGCCATGTTCAATCCATAACTAATTATCATAATAGTTCCTAAATTTGTTTCCCTATTGCTGACTGGTCTACAACATTGAAATGTTAGGTAATGGAGAATGCACACATGTCTTTGTGTCATGGTAAGAAATGCATAATGCCACTCAGGATTGTACAAAACCAGAAACGCAAAAGACAATGTAGGCAACATCGAAGTAATCAGTTGGACAGAAGCTTTACGATAAGTGTGTTCCCCACCTAAGAAGTTATCTCATAATTGTCTATAAATTACTATTGTTTTCTATCTAAATTTCTTGGCTTGAATTTCCGCAACAATGCGCGGGGTATCATCTAGTTTTTCAGGAAAGCGTACGCGTCAACCTAGTAGGCCCACAAGCCACAAGTCATTCTCAAATATGTGGAAAACAATATACGACTCATCTGCCATTATTTCTAGTACTTTACAACCCATTTGCTAATTCTTAAGGATTTTTTGGAGTCCATATTCTTTTTGTAGCATTACATCCCATATTCTGACCATGGTTAAAAAATATAACAAAATTTTGCATATTTTGGTGCGGTCTGAACTATTTTTAATCCTGAAATTTTGAGTCACATTCAAACTAATTTGAAAAATAAATTTATATCAATTTAAAATCCAACATAATTTTCCCCGCAAAAAAATCATTGAAATTTAAAATCTCAAAATCCTAAAAAAGATATTTGAAGCTAATTGCCAGTTTGTTGTGTTTTTAAAATTTACAGTCCATTTCTTACTACTTATAGCCCATTTTCTGAGCAAGCGTATACATCCCTCACCATCTTGAAAGATTTGCAGCCCAACAGGGCTGAGAAAAGCAAGTAGGCCTTGGTTGGGTATTCTATAAAAAATAGAACTGTGCTAACCATTTTTAGAAAGAAAAAACAACTGGGCTCGTTATGTGGTAAACATAAAATAAAAGCCTGGGCTAGATGGGCCATAGCCCCCGCACAACCCCATTAATACCCTGCTCCATCTCTAAAACTAAAAAAACAACCACGCGAGCTACTGGGTCCCTGATGTCAGCCGCTCGTTGTGTAAATCTCTCATTTATTGACTATACGTTGGTAATGGCATGGGACCCAGATTTCAAAGCATTAGGAGGAAGCATTTTTTGACTTGTAATAACGAGGCACTTGCTTGCGTACTGCCATGACCCTAGTCGGTCCCTACTGTCATCCTCTCCACATACAGTCACCTATCGATTCCTCTCGATTATTGACCATGTTGACAACGCCAGATGGCGGCGCAGCATGCACGGCGAGCGAACCACGGGGAGGACGACAGTGAGGCCTCGGACGGGAACGAACATGAGTCGTGGAAGATGCGGCAGTATAGTCACAGACGGAGGGGAGTACGAGGGTTGACTAGTTTGGGTGCGGGTGCGGGTTGGGGCCGACGTCGCCAAAGAATAATAGGACGTGTGGGGGAATCAAGGGATGGACTGGCCAACGTTTGAGGGTAATGTTGGAAATATGCCCTAGAGGCAATAATAAAGTGGTTATTATTATATTTCCTTAATCATGATAAAAGTTTATTATTCATGCTAGAATCATATTGACCGGAAACTTAAATACATGTGTGGATACATAAACAAATACCGTGTCCCTAGTGAGCCTCTACTAGACTAGCTCGTTGATCAAGAGATGGTTAAGGTTTTCTAACCATAGACATGTGTTGTCACTTGATAACAGGATCACATCATTACGAGAATGATGTGATGGACAAGACCCATCCGTTAGCTTAGCATATGATCGTTCAGTTTATTGCTGCTGCTTTCTTAATGTCGAATACATATTCCTTTGACCATGAGATCATGCAACTCCCGGATACCGGGGGAATACCTTATGTGCTATCATGCGTCACAACGTAACTGGCTGATCATAAAGATGCTCTACAAGTATATCCGAAGGTGTTTGTTGAGTTGGCATGGACCGAGATTGGGATTTGTCACTCCGTGTATCGGAGATGTATCTCGGGGCCCTCTCGGTAATACAACATCACAAGAAGCTTGCAAGCAAAGTGACTAAGGAGTTAGTTACGAGATGATATATTACGGAACAGGTAAAGAGAATTGCCAGTAACGAGATTGAACTAGGTATGGAGATATCGACGATCGAATCTCGAGCAAGTAACATATCGATAGACAAAGGGAACTACGTATGTTGTCATAAAGGTTCGACCTATAAAGATCTTCGTAGAATATGTAGGAACCAATATGGTCATCCAGGCCCCGCTATTGGTTATTGACCGGAGAAGCGTCTCGGTTATGTCTACATCATTCTCGAACCCGTAGGGTCCGCACGCTTAATGTTCGTTGACGATATAGTACCATATGAGTTATGTGAGTTGGTGACCGAATGTTGTTCGGAGTCCCAGATAAGATCACATACATGACGAGGAGATCCGGAATGGTTTGGAGGTAAATATCGATATATAGGACGATACTATTTGGTCATCGGAAAGGTTTCAGAATGTATCGGGTAATCATCGGATCACCGAAGGGGTTCCGGGAGGTCCCGGGAGGTTATTGGGCCATATGGGCCAAACGAGGGGAGCACATCAGCCCACAAGGGGCTGGTGCGCCCCTCCTCTGGCCGCAGGCCTTGTGGATAAAAGGAAGGAGGGGAGTCGGCCTCCCCTTGCCTTCCCTCTCCTCCCCTTTCCTTTCCCCCGAGAGCAAATAAGGAAGGGGCGTGCCTAAGGGCAGGCGCCCTAGGGCTGGCCGCCAGCCCCTAGGGGTGCACCTGGGCAGCCTCCTCCTCCCCCACCTGGGCACACACACACCATGATCCCCAAGCCATGTGCGGTGCCCCTCTCCCTCTAGTTCGTCCTCGGTCATAATTTCCGTAGTGCTCTGCGAAGCCCTGCGGAGATAGTTGCACCACCGCTGTCACCATGCCGTCATGCTACAGGAACCCATTTACTACTTCGCCCTACTTGCTGGATTAGGAAGGCGAGGACATCATCGAGCTGAACGTGTGCTGAACGTGGAGGTACTGTGCGTTCGGTACTTGATCGGTCGGATCGTGAAGGTGTACGACTACATCAACCACATTGATAAGCGCTTTCGCTTAATGGTCTACGAGGGTACGTAGATATACTCTCCCTTCTCATAGCTATGCATCTCCATGGATAGATCTTGCGTGTGCGTAGAGTTTTTTGTTTTCCATGTAACGTTCCCCATCAGTGGTATCAGAGCCAGTTCAATGTGTAGATGATATGCACGAGCAGAACATAAAAGAGTTGCGGGTGGTGATGTTCATACTGCTTACCACCAACGTCTTATTTTGATTTGGAGGTATTGTGGGATGAAGCAGCCCGAACTAACCTTACATGTCCACGCACATGAGACCGGTTCCACCGACTGACATGCAACTTGTTTTGCATAAAGGTGGCTGGCGGGTGTCTATTTCTCCTACTTTAGTTGAATCAAATTTGACTACGATCGGTCCTTGTAGAAGGTTAAAACAACAAACTTGATAATCACCGTTGTGGTTTTGCATAGTAAGAACGGTTCTTGCTTAGTTGCCCGTAGCAGCCACATAAACTTGCAACAATAAAGTAGAGGACGTCTAACCTGTTTTTGCAGGGCATGTTGTGATGTGATATGGTCAAGATATGATGTGATATATGTTGATGTATGAGATGATCATGTTTTGTATAAGTTCACGACTTGCATGTTGATGAGTACGACAACCGGCAGGAGCCTTAGGGTTTCTTTAATTATTTTATGACCTATGTGTCAATCACTTGATTATTAATGTAAGCGCCATGTAATTGCTTTACTTTATCACTATGCGTTAGCAATAATTGTAGAAGCAATAGTTGGCGAGATGACCCCGGCGCTGCGATGGAGATCAAGGTGTCGTGCCGGTGATGATGGAGATCATGCCGGTGCTTCGGAGATGGAGATCAAAAGCACAAGATGATGATGGCCATATCATGTCATATATTTTGATTGCATGTGATGCTTATCCTTTATGCATCTTATTTTGCTTAGAACGACGGTAGCATTATAAGATGACCCCTTCACTTAATCTCGAGATAGACGTGTTCTCCCTGTGTATGCATCGTTGCCAAAGTTCGTTGTTTCAAAGCACCTCGTGATGATCGGTTGTGATAGACTCTACGTTCACATACAACGGGTGTAAGACAATTTTGCACATGCAGAATACTTGGGTTAAACTTGACGATCCTAGCATGTATAGACATGGTCTCTAAACACTGGAGACCGAAAGGTCGAACGTTAGTCATATAGTAGATATGATCAACATAGAGATGTTCACTGTTGAATACTACCCCATCTCACGTGATGATCGGACATGGGTTAGTTGATTTGGATCATTTATCACTTAGACAACTTGAGGGATGTTGATTTAAGTGGGAGTTCATCAGTAATTTGATTATTTGAACTAAAATTTATCATGAACCTAGTCTTAATAGTTTTTGCATATCTATGTTGTAGATCAATGGCCCATGCTACTGTTCCCTTGAATTTTAATGCGTTCCTAGAGAAAGCTAAGTTGAAAGATGAAGGTAGCAACTACACGGACTGGGTCCATGAAAGTGCAACTAATCCCTGGGTGGTTTTGGTAATTCTTAACAACATATAGCTCATTGAACTAATACCCTTTCAAGATGATCATTTTGGAAATTTCAATGATTGGCATGGCATGGACTAGAGATGTGGACCCCTCAAAATGCTAAGGACACATATTGGCTCAAGCTCAAGACTCTACATTTTCATTGTAGTGATCCAAGATCACATTGAGTCCATAGGAAAATCCAATACTATTAAAAGGGGATGATTTGTTGCTTAATGGCTTGCTTGCTCAAAATGCTTAGTGATATGCTCCAAAAGCCCTCAACCACTTTCTCATATCCACATATGTCCCAAACCAAAAGTCAAACTCGGCCCCACTGATTTGATCTATCCGGCACCACCGAGTTCATTTGACATAGCCACTGCTAGAAACCCTAATCAGTTCGGTCTCACCGAGATGGGATTGCAAACTCTCTATTTCCATTCATAACGTTTCGGTCTAACCGAGATGAGCGATCGGTCCCACCGAGTTTGCAATGCAAACTCTGTGTTTCCTTTTCGTAACGTTTCTGTCCCACCGAAATGAGCTATTGGTCCCACCGAGTTTTCCTGACCAACTCTCTGTTTACCTATTACAGAAATCGGTCTCGCCGAGTTCATGTGACCGGTCTCACTGAGATTATGTTATGACCTAACCCTAATGAAATCGATCCCACCGAGCTGACATGTCAGTCCCATCGAAAATCCTAACGTTCACATTTTGAAATAAATCGGTCTGACCGAGTTTAACTATTCAGTCCCACCGAGTTTGGCTAATTGTGTGTAACAATTAGATTTTGTGTGGAGGCTATATATACCCCTCCAGCCATCCTCCATTCATGGAGAGAGCTATCAGAACATGTCTACACTTCCACCATTCATTTTCCGAGAGAGAACCAACCTACTCATGTGTTGAGACCAAGACATTCCAATCCAACCACAATAATCTTGATCTCTAGCCTTCCCCAAGTTGCTTTCCACTCAAATCATCTTTCCACCAAATCCAAATCTGTGTGAGAGAGTTGAGTGTTGGGGAGACTATCATTTGAAGCACAAGAGCAAGGAGTTCATCATCAACACACCATCTATTACCTTTTGGAGAGTGGTGTCTCCTAGATTGGTTAGGTGTCACTTGGGAGCTTCCGTCAAGATTGTGGAGTTAAACTAAGGAGTTTGTAAGGGCAAGGAGATCGCCTACTTTGTGAAGATCTACCCAAGTGAGGCAAGTCCTTTATGGGTGATGGCCATGGTGGGATATACAAGGTTGCTTATTCATGGACCCTTCGTGGGTGGAGCCCTCCGTGGACTCGCGCAACCGTTACCCTTCATGGGTTGAAGTCTCCATCAACGTGGATGTACGATAGCACCACCTATCGGAACCACGCCAAAAATCTCCGTGTCTACATTGCGTTTGCTCCCTCCAAACTCCTCCTATTTACCTTCATATGCAATGATTTACATTCCGCTGCTATACTCTTATATTTGCATGTGTAGGTTGATTGCTTGACTTGTGATAAGTTGCTAAAATTTGCCAAGACTTAAAATTGGGAAAATGCTAGATTTTTATTTGGTCAAGTAGTCTAATCACCCCCTCTAGACATACTTTTGATCCTACAAGTGGTATTAGAGCTTTGGTCTCTATTTGCCTTGATTTCCATAGCCTTGGTTTCACAACCTTGGAGAGTATGGCGTCCAGCGAGGGAAATTACCATCGTAGAGGTCCTTACTTTGATGGTACTACTTTTGCTAGTTGGAAGCATAAGATGAAAATGCATATTGTTGGACATAACCCCGCTGTTTGGGCTATTGTGTGTATTGGCTTGCAAGGTGAATTCTTTGATGGGAGAGATCCGAATCGTGAATCTACCGCGGAAGAATTGAAGATGATGCAATACAATGCTCAAGCTTGCGATATCCTCTTCAACGGATTGTGCCCCGAAGAATTCAACAAAATCAGCCATCTTGAGAATGCAAAGGAAATTTGTGATACTTTGATTGATATGCATGAAGGTACCGACTCCGTCAAGGAATCCAAATTGGATGTGCTTCAAAGTCAGCTTGACAAATTCAAAATGAAGGATGGCAAAGGTGTCACTGAAATGTACTCTAGGCTTGCTCTCATCACAAATGAGATTGCCGGCTTAGGAAGTGAAGAGATGACCGACAGATTCATCATCAAGAAGATCCTAAGAGCCTTGGATGGAAAATATGATACCATGTGCACATTGATCCAAATGATGTCCAATTACAAAGATCTCAAGCCAACGGAAGTCATTGGGAGAATTGTTGCTAATGAGATGTCACTCAAGGATAAAGAAGAGCTTCACAACAAGTATAGTGGTGCTTACAAAGCCTCATGTGATGATCCTACATCATCAAGGGAGAAACAAGTCTTCAATGAGGAATTGAGCCTAATGGTGGAGAACTTCAACAAGTTCTACAAGAGTAGAAGCAAAGAAAGAAGTTCCAAGTCAAGGTCCTACAATGACAAAAGATCTTCTAGTCATGAGCGTAATTGCTACAATTGTGGAAGACCCGGACACTACTCCAATGAGTGTATGGCTCCCTACAAAATAAGAGAAGACTCACCTCAAAGGAGAAGTAGAAGAGAAGAATCACCTCCAAGAGAGAGAAGGAGTAGAGATGATCGTTATTAACGAAGAACCTCTCGCAGAACCAAGGATTCGGAAAGGAAGGACAAGTCATCAAGGAGCTACACAAAACGAATACATCAAGCTCAAGTTGGTGAATGGGTATCCGGCTTCGACTCCAACCATCATTCCGAGAGGAGTTATCACTCCGACTCCGAATATACTCAAGATGAAGGTGTTGCCGGTGTAGCACTTGTGTCAACCAACTCCTATGACATGTTTGACTCACCAAATGAAGGAATTGGAAGATGCTTCATGGCTAAGGGCCCAAAGGTATCACACCCCGAGTATTTTGATTTCAATAGTGATGAAGATGATTTTCTAGGTGATGATGATTTACTTGTTGACAACTCTAGTGATGAAATCTATGATGAACTTGCTATTAATCATGCTAATCAAGATAAAATGAATGACGATGATAAGAAGGAGATTAAGCGTCTAACTAAAGAACTAAGCACTCTTAAGTTAGCTCATGAAACTACCTTGGAAGATCATCGAGAGCTTTTAAAGACTCATGAGAAGCTACGCTTTGAAAAGCTCAATCTAGAGCAAGAGCATGGGTTCTTAAAAGCAATCAATGATGATCTTCACAAGAAAAGTTCTTATTACATCGCCGAGCATTTACTCTTGTCTACTTACATGCCTCAAGTAAAATATCGCAACAAGAGTAAGAAAGATTCTTCTTCTAGTAGTAATAATAATCATGTTAATCCAATGTTGTTGCTTCTAGTAGTTCTCTTGATTCTACTAATGATTCTCTTAGCCAAGTTACACTTGAGCAAGAAAATAGCTTATTGAAGGGAATTATAGAGAAAGGTGCCTTGCCGGAAGTAAACAATTTGAGGAAATTGTACCCAAGCAAGGAAGGCACTGGAAGAATCAATGTGTTGGTTTTGAACGAAAGTTCAATGCCAATGGAGTTGAGTGGGAAGAATATAAATACCCCAAGATGAAGTTTGTTCCTCAACAAGAGAAGTATGATCCTACTTCTTTCAAGGGAACACAAGCTCAAGATGATCTTCCACCACAAGACCATAAGAAAAAAAGGCAAGGACAAGCTTCAAGAGGAGATTGATGCATTTGAATAAGCTCCCAAGGCCTTGGTTAAGTGGGTTCCCAAGACTACATCAAGTTCTACTTCATCAAGTACGACTACAACTCCAAGGATTCCCATCAAGTTGATGTGGATCCCGAAGAAGAAGAACTAGAGAGTTCTTGAGGGTGACTCCGCCAACATACTTCACTCATATCATTTTGGCGAGAACAAGTGCAAACAACTTCCACATCTTGCACTAGTTCAAGGAGTCACAAACCCTCTTGTTGGTAAGACAAGGGACAAGGTAACCTAATGCTTTCATGGACATCATCTTGTGTGTATTTCACTCTATGTCTATGGATATCCTTGTTTGTTCCTTGTGGGACTAACACGTGTAGGTATTGAAAGTGCAACTCACTCCAATGGATTGCTCCAAACGATCAACATCAACATTGAGCATCCACATCTTCAACATCTACATGAAGTCATCATCGACAAAACCCAAGGTTAGTTCATCCCTCTTAGGGGGGATATAACATCTAGGGGGAGCTTTACTCTAAGAATTGAGCTAAAGCAACTCTAAAGGTGTGAGCATAACAATGCTTTATGTAAAAGTGGTAACCCCATTTGTGCTTAAACGATGAGTGTGACCTATGATCAAATGTTCTCATTTGACTCCTAAGTCAATATATTCATATATAGATGACCTAGTCATCACCAATTGCTTGATAGATGCTAGAGTATTTGTGCATGCTTTGCCACATATTTCATTTGTCATTTTATTGTGTGAGCATGTTGATTGCATATTTTTCCCATTCGAGGACATCCATTTGTTGCTTTGATTGTTTGGCTCTTCTTATTTTGCCAAATGGATGGACAAGAATGCCTAAGAACCTCCTCTAGCTATCTATGCTTTTCTCGTCTCAAACTCTATTCATGCTACATCACAAAGTTTGATCAAGTCAGATTCGAACCGCATGGGTGAGGAGCACTCGGAGTCACATATTCGTCATAGACTTAAACCCGCGGAGACCTTGCTGACGCCCGCGGCTTCCAGCTCTGCGATAGTGCTCGACGACCAGCCCGTCAATGCTACGGGGATGGTCGTTGGCACGGGCGTGGGGATGGGAGCGGGGCCAGCAACCGCCACGGCCAACTCATTCTGGGTCATGTCCATGAGGCCCCATTCCTCCTTATTTTCTATCTCCTCTGGCTTGGAGTCGACTTCACCAAACTTGAAGACTAGTGGCAGATCATCCTTCTGCGCCATGGCATTGGTGAGGTCTGCGGGAGGGAGGGGAATGGGAGGCGAACAGTAAGGCCGCCCATATTAAGCAGCGGCTCGGGCGCCATTAATGGAGAGGAAGGCGGGCGACCATGGAAGTCAAAGGGCTCGCTTCCCAGTGAGCCTGTGCAGCGTACAGCTCACACGCTTCTCGATGAGCCTACGCATTGGAGGACAGCTTGCAGGCCTCTCGATCAGCCTGCACACCGGACTGCGCTCGCACGCCTCCCGTTCAGTCAAGGTCAAGCAACTGTCCGCACGACACCTCCTATAGCTATTAAAACCAAGACACGTGGCTTCACATGAATGGTTAACAGAACGCACACGGTTTGAATTATACAAACGTTTGAGATATTAAAGTGGCAACTATTTTTTCAAAATGCCTTTGTTGGCTGTTATTCGAGTGCGCCTTCTCTCAAATGGACACGAAAAACACCACATCATGTTGGGTGCCATTCCATGATAGCATGCCAAGTTTCATGAATTTTAGATGAGTTTTGGATTTATTAGAATTTAAAAACAAAGTATCTCAACGTTTTGCCGGCAATCAACGATTCCCTGATGTTTGAAATTCATTCCCATTTCTTGCATTGGATCTAAGCATGCACCAAAGGACAAAGATTTGATTTTTCAACCAATTTATATGCACTGGAGCATGTGCATGTAGTTCAAATTTGAATTATGCACATAAATGCATTGAAAACTCAGTTAATGCATAAAAATGTCCAAACGAACGCCAAAAAATCACAAAAATTGACACAACACTCCTGTTGTTCTATGTTGACACGAGAACTTTTTTGAAAGCAATAAGAGGCAATGAATATCGTTTCGTCCCCAAAGGTGGGACGTTCCCTACCGAAACAATCAAGCTTGTTGTGAGAAGCTCTGGTTTGTGAGAAGCATATACCCAAACCTGCCCCAAACAGGACAAAATTTTTACCACGGCATGTTGATGCTGCTCCATGATAGCATGCCAAGTTTCATGAATTTCAGACGAGTTTTAGATTTACTAGAATTTAAAAACAAGGTATCTCAATGTTTGCGACCGAGTGACGGTGGCAGGGTGTTTGACATCCATTCCCATTTCTTGCATGGGACCTAAGCATGCAACCAAGGACACATATTTGAATTTTCAACCAATTTATATGCATTCGAGCATGTGCATGTAGTTCTAATTTGAATTATGCACATAAATGCATTGAAAACTCAATTAATGCATAAAAATGTCCAAACGAACCCCAAAAATCCCAAAAATTGACACAACACTCCTGTTGTTCTATGTTGACACTAGGAAAAAAATTGAAATCGAGAAGAGGCAATGTATATCGTTTCGTCCAGAAAGGTGAAATGTTCCCTACCGAAACCATCAGGCTTCTTGTGAGAAGCTCTGGTTTGTGAGAAGCATATCGCGAAACCTGCCCCAAATGGGACAAAAATTTTACCATGACATTTTGATGCTGCTCCATGATAGCATGCTGAGTTTCATGAATTTCAGACGAGTTTTGGATTTACTATAATTTAAAAACAAGGTATCTCAATGTTTGCGGCCGAGTGACGGTGGCAGGGCGTTTGACATTCATTCCCATTTCTTGCATGGGACCTAAGCATGCAACCGAGGACATAGATTTGAATTTCCAACCAATTTATATGCATTAGAGCATGTGCATGTAGTTCAAATTTGAATTATGCACATGAATGCATTGAAAACTCGGTTAACGCGTAAAAATGTCCAAACGGACCCCGAAAAATCAAAAAATTGACACAACACTCCTGTTGTTCTACGTTGACACGATAAATTTTTTTGGAAGCAATAAGAGGCAATGGATATCGTTTCGTCCCCAAAGGTGAAACGTTCCCTACCAAAATGATCATGCTTGTTGTGTGAAGCTCTAGTTTGTGAGAAGCATATACCCAAACCTTCCCCAAATGGGACAAAAATTTTACCACGCCATGTTGATGCCACTACAAGATAGCATGCCAAGTTTCATGAATTTCAGACAGGTTTTGGATTCACTAGAATTTAAAAACAAGGTATCTCAATGTTTGCAGCCGAGTGACGGTGGCAGGGTGGCTCACATTCATTCCCATTTCTTGCATGGGACCTAAGCATGCAACCAAGGACATATATTTGAATTTTCAACTAATTTATATGCATTAGAGCATGTGCATGTAGTCCAAATTTGAATTATGCACATAAATGCATTGAAAACTCAATTAATGCATAAAAATGTCCAAAAGAACCCCGAAAAGTCCCAAAAAGTGACACAACACTCCTGTTGTTGTATGTTGACACTAGGAAAAAAATTGAAATCGAGAAGAGGCAATGGATATCGTTTCGTCGAGAAAGGTGAAACGTTCCCTACCGAAACCATCAGGCTTCTTGTGAGAAGCTCTGGTTTGTGAGAAGCATATCGCGAAACCTGCCCCAAATGGGACAAAAAATTAACCATGGCATGTTGATGCCGCTCCATGAAAACATGCCAAGTTTCATGAATTTCAGACGAGTTTTGGATCTACTAGAATTTAAAAACAAGGTATCTCAATGTTTGCGGCCGAGTGACGGTGGCAGGGTGTTTGACATTCATTCCCATTTCTTGCATGGGACCTAAGCATGCAACCAAGGACACAAATTTGAATTTTCAACTAATTTATATGCATTAGAGCATGTGCATGTAGTTCAAATTTTAATTATGCACATAAATGAATTGAAAACTCAATTAATGCATAAAAATGTCCAAATGAACCCCGAAAAATCCCAAAAAGAGACACAACACTCCTGTGGTTCTATGTTGATACTAGGAAAAAAATTGAAATCGAGAAGGGGCAATCGATATCGTTTCGTCCAGAAAGGTGAAACGTTCCCTACCGAAACCATCAGGCTTGTTGTGAGAAGCTCTGGTTTGTGAAAAGCATATACCAAAACCTGCCCCAAATGGGACAAAAAATTTACCATGGCATGTTGATGCCGCTCCATGACAACATGCCAAGTTTCATGAATTTCAGAGAAGCTTTGGATTTACTAGAATTTAGTGTGTAAAATGTTCAAATGAACCCTAAATAATTCCAATTCTTATACTACACACATATAGTTGCATGTTCACTGCAGATAAAAGGTCTAGCAATTCAAACACCGTCCATTGCCGCTTTGACCCTATTATGTATTCAACTCAAGATGAAAAATCAAGTAGATACCACACAGTTTATTATCACCAACCGTGTGAGATGCAGCACAAAATATCCTGGAGCACTGTCGGTGTATAGTACGCCTATGGCTTACGCGAGAAGGTGCATCGGCTACAGTCCACAGCTGGCGTCTCAAGCACACTAACTGTAGGGGAACGTAGTAATTCGAAAAATTTCCTACGATCACGCAAGATCTATCCAGGAGATGCATAGCAACGAGAGGGGAGAGTGTGTTCACGTACCCTCGTAGACCGAAAGCGGGAGCATTATGTTAACACGGTTGATGTAGTCGAACGTCTTCACGATCCAACCGATCTAAGTACCGAACATACGGCACCTTCGTGTTTAGCACACATTCAGCACGATGGCGTCCCTCGAGCTCTTGATCCAGTAGAGGGTTGAGGGAGAGTTACGTCAGCACGACGGCATGGTGACGGTGTTGGTGATGTGATCCGCGCAGGGCTTCGCCTAAGCACTACGACAATATGACCGAGGTGGTAAACTATGGAGGGGGAACCGCACACGGCTAAGATAAATCTTGGTGTGTCTTTGGGGTGCCCCCCGCCCCCGTATATAAAGGAGGAGAGGGAGGAGGCCGGCGTCCATGAGGGGGCGCGCCAAGGGAGAGCCCAACTAGGATTCCCAACCTAGTTGGACTCCCTTTCCTATTCCAAGAGGAGGAAAGAGGGAAGGAGAGGGAGAGGGAGAGGAAAGAGGGGACCGCACCCCCTCCCCTAGTCCAATTCAAACTCCCTTGGGGGGGCACCCTACGGGCTGCCCTCTCCTACTCCCTTATGGCCCATTAAGGCCCATAACTTCCCCGGGGGTTCCGGTAACCCCTGGGTTCCCCGATAAATATCCGAAACGTCCCGAAGCCTTTCCGGTGTCCGAATACCTTCATCCAATATATCAATCTCTACCTCTCGACCATTTCGAGACTCCTCGTCATGTCTGTTATCTCATACGGGACTCCGAAACAAACTTCGGTCACCAAAACACATAACTCATAATACAAATCGTCATCGAACGTTAAGCGTGCGGACCGTATGGGTTCGAGAACTATGTAGACGTGACCGGAACACATCTCTGGTCAATAACCAATAGAGGAACCTGGATGCTCATATTGGCTCCTACATATTCTACGAATATCTTTATCGGTCAAACCGCATAACATACGTTATTCCCTTTGTCATCGGTATGTTACTTGCCCGAGATTCGATCGTCAGTATCATCATACCTAGTTCAATCTCATTAACGGCAAGTCTCTTTACTCGTTCCGTAATGCATCATCCCGCAACTAACTCATTAGTCACATTGCTTGCAAGGCTTATAGTGATGTGCATTACCGAGAGGGCCTAGAGATACCTCTCCGATACACGGAGTGACAAATCCTAATCTTGATTTATGCCAACTCAACAAACACCTTTGGAGACACCTGTAGAACATCTTTATAATCACCCAGTTACGTTGTGATGTTTGATAGCACACAAGGTGTTCCTCCAGTATTCGGGAGTTGCATAATCTCATAGTCAGAGGAACATGTATAAGTCATGAAGAAAGCAATAGCAATAAAACTAAACGATCATTATGCTAAGCTAACGGATGGGTCTTGTCCATCACATCATCCTCTAATGATGTGATCTCATTGATAAAATGACAACACATGTCTATGGTCAGGAAACTTAACCATCTTTGATTAACGAGCTAGTCAAGTAGAGGCATACTAGGGACACTGTGTTTGTCTATGTATTCACACATGTACAATGTTTCCGGTTAATACAATTCTAGCATGAACAATAAACATTTATCATGATATAAGGAAATATAAATAACAACTTTATTATTGCCTCTAGGGCATATTTCCTTCAGTCTCCCACTTGCACTAGAGTCAATAATCTAGATTACATAGTAATGATTTTAACACCCATGGAGTCTTGGTCCTGATCATGTTTTGCTCATGAGAGAGGCTTAGTCAACGGGTCTGCAACATTCAGATCTATATGCATCTTGCAAATCTCTATGTCTCCCTCCTTGACTTGATCGCGGATGGAATTGAAATGTCTTTTGATGTGTTTGGTTCTCTTGTGAAATCTGGATTCCTTCGCTAAGGCAATCGCTCCAGTATTGTCACCAAAGATTTTCATTGGACCCGATGCACTAGGTATTACACCTAGATCTGAACTCCTTCATCCAGACTCCTTCATTTGCTGCTTCCGAAGCAGCTATGTACTCCGCTTCACACGTAGATCCTGCCACGACGCTTTGCTTGGAACTGCACCAACTGACAGCTCCACCATTCAATATAAATTCGTATCTGGTTTGTGACTTAGAGTCATCCAGATTAGTGTCAAAGCTTGCATCGACGTAACCATTTACGACAAGATCTTTGTCACCTCCATAAACGAGAAACATATCCTTAGTCCTTTTCAGGCATTTCAGGATGTTCTTGACCGCTGTCCAGTGATGCACTCCTGGATTACTTTGGTACCTCCCTGCTAAACTTATAGCAAGGCACACATCAGGTCTGGTACACAACATTGCACACATGATATAACCTATGGCTGAGGCATAGGGAATGACTTTCATTTTCTCTCTATCTTCTGCACTGGTCGGGAATTGAATCTGACTCAACTTCACACCTTGTAACAAAGGCAAGAACCCTTTCTTTCATTGATCCATTTTGAACTTCTTCAAAACTTTATCAAGGTATGTGCTTTGTGAAAGTCCAATTAAGCGTCTTGATCTATCTCTATAGATCTTGATGCCTAATATATAAGCAGCTTCACCGAGGTCTTTCATTGAAAATTTCTTATTCAAGTATCCTTTTTTGCTATCTAGAAATTCTGTATTATTTGCAATCAACAATATGTCATCCACATATAATATTAGAAATGCTACAAAGCTCCCACTCACTTTCTTGTAAATACAAGCTTCTCTAAAAGTCTGTATAAAACCATATGCTTTGATCACACTATCAAAGCGTATATTCCAACTCCGAGAGGCTTGCACTAGTCCATAATGTTGGGGAACATAGTAATTCAAAAAAAATACCTATGATCACGCAAGATCTATCTAGGAGATGCATAGCAACGAGATGGGAGAGTGTGTCCATGTACCCTCGTAGACCGAAAGCGGAAGCGTTTAGTAACGCGGTTGATGTAGTCGAATGTCTTGACGATCCAAGCGATCCAAGTACCGAACGTACGGCACCTCCGTGTTCAGCACACGTTCAGCACGATGACGTCCCTCGAGCTCTTGATCTAGTAGAGGGTCGAGGGAGAGTTTCTTCAGCACGACGGTGTGGTGATGGTGTTGATGATGTGATCCGCGCAGGGCTTCGCCTAAGCAGTACGACAATATGACCGAGGTGGTAAACTGTGGAGGGGGGCACCGCACACGGCTAAGACAATTGATGTTGTGCCTTTGGGGTGCCCTATGACCACGTAAATAAAGGAGGGGGGAGGAGGAGGTCGGCCAAGGGGGAGGCGCGCCAAGGGGGGGGGGGAGTCTTACTAAGACTCCAAACCTAGTAGGATTCAGCCCCCCTTTCCTTCCAACGGAGAGGGGGAAAGGGGAAAGGAGGGAGAGGGAGAAGGAAAGAGGGGGGCCACACCCTCTCCCCTTGTACAATTTGGATTGGGGCAAGGGGGCGCGCCCCACCTCCTGTGGCCTGCCTCCTCTCCTCCACTATGGCCCATTAGGCCCAATAACTTTCCCGGGGGGGGGGTCCAGTAACCACCTCCCGGTACTCCGAAAAATCCCCGATCTTTTTCCAAACCATTCCGGTGTCCGTATATAACCTTCCAATATATCAATCCTTACCTCTCGACCATTTCGAGACTCCTCATTATGTCCATGATCTCATCCGGGACACCGAACAAACATCGATCACCAAAACACATAACTCATAAGACAAATCGTCATCGAACATTAAGCGTGCGGACCCTACGGGTTCGAGAACTATGTAGACATGATCGAGACACATCTCCGGTCAATAACCAATAGCGGAACCTGTATGCTCATATTGACTCCTACATATTCTACGAAGATCTTTATCGATCAAACTGCATAACAACATACGTTATTCCCTTTGTCATCGGTATGTTACTTGCCCGAGATTCGATCATTGGTATCATCATACCTAGTTCAATCTCGTTACCGGCAAGTCTCTTTACTCGTTCTGTAATGCATCATCCCATAACTAACTCATTAGTTACATTGCTTACAAGGCTTATAGTGATGTGCATTACTGAGACGACCCAGAGACACCTCTCCGATACATGGAGTGACAAATCCTGATCTCGATCTATGCCAACTCAACAAACACCTTTAGAGACATTTGTAGATCATCCTTATAATCACCCAGTTACGTTGTGACGTTTGATAGCACACAAAGTGTTCCTCCGGTATTCGGGAGTTACATAACCTCATAGTCAAAGGAATATGTATAAGTCATGAAGAAAGCAATAGCAATAAAACTAAACGATCATTATGCTAAGCTAACAGATGGATCTTGTCCATCACATCATTCTCTAATGATGTGATCCTGTTCATCAAATGACAACACATGTCTATGGTCAGGAAACTTAACCATCTTTGATTAACGAGCTAGTTAAGTAGAGGCATACTAGGGGCACTTTGTTTGTCTATGTATTCACACATGTACTAAGTTTCCGGTTAATACAATTCTAGCATGAATAATAAACATTTATCATGTTATAAGGAAATATAAATAACAACTTTATTATTGCCTCTAGGGCATATTTCGTTCACATGAATGTATCACTGGAGCTTGCACATTTTGTTAGCACCTTCAGGATCGACAAAACCTTCTGGTTGCATCATATACATCTCTTCTTTAAGATATCCATTAAGGAATGCAGTTTTGACATCCATTTGCCAAATTTCATAATCATAAAATGCGGCAATTGCTAACATGATCCGGACAGACTTAAGCATCGCTACGGGTGAGAAGGTCTCATCGTAGTCAACTCCTTGAACTTGTCGAAAACCTTTCGCAACAAGTCGAGCTTTGTAGACAGTAATATTACCGTCAACGTCAGTATTCTTCTTGAAGATCCACTTATTCTCTATGTCTTGTCGGTCATCGGGCAAGTCAACCAAAGTCCACACTTTGTTCTCATACATGGATCCCATCTCATATTTCATGGCCTCAAGCCATTTCGCAGAATCTGGGCTCATCATCGCTTCCTCATAGTTCGTAGGTTCGTCATGGTCAAGTAACATGATCTCCAGAACAGGATTACCGTACCACTCTGGTGCGGATCATACTCTGGTTGACCTACGAGGTTCGATAGTAACTTGATCTGAAGTTTCATGATCATCATCATTAGCTTCCTCACTGATTGGTGTAGGAATCACTAGAACCGATTTCTGTGATGAACTACTTTCCAATTCGGGAGAAGGTACAATTACCCCATCAAGTTCTACTTTCCTCCCACTCACCTCTTTTGAGAGAAACTCCTTCTCTAGAAAGGACCCATTTTAGCAACGAATATCTTGCCTTCGAATCTGTGATAGAAGGTGTACCCAACAGTCTCCTTTGGGTATCCTATGAAGACACATTTCTTTGATTTGGGTTCGAGTTTATCAGGTTGAAGCTTTTTCACATAAGCATCGCAACCCCAAACTTTAAGAAACTACAGCTTAGGTTTCTTCCCAAACCACAGTTCATATGGTGTCATCTCAACGGATTTAGATGGTGCCCTATTTAATGTGAATGCAGCCGTCTCTAAAGCATAACCCCAAAACGATAGCGGTAAATCAGTAAGAGACATCATAGATCGCACCATATCTAATAAAGTACGGTTACGACGTTCGGACACACCATTACGCTGTGGTGTTCCAAGTGGCGTGAGTTGTGAAACTATTCCACATTGCTTCAAATGAAGACCAAACTCATAACTCAAATATTCACCTCCACGATCAGATCGTAGAAACTTTATTTTCTTGTTACGATGATTTTCCACTTCACTCTGAAATTCTTTGAACTTTTCAAATGTTTCAGACTTATGTTTCATTAAGTAGATATACCCATATCTGCTCAAATCATCTGTGAAGGTCAGAAAATAACGATACCCGCCGCGAGCTTCAACACTCATCGGACCGCATACATTAGTATGTATTATTTCCAATAAGTCTATTGCTCGCTCCATTGTTCCTGAGAATGGAGTCTTAGTCATTTTGCCCATGAGGCATGGTTCGCAAGCATTGATTCCAAAGCCCATTGGCATGGAGTTTCTTCATGAGCTTTACACCAATATGACCTAAACGGCAGTGCCAAAAATAAGTTGCACTATCATTATTAACTTTGCATCTTTTGGCTTCAATATTATGAATATGTGTATCACTACAATCGAGATTCAACAAAAATAGACCACTCATCAAGGGTGCATGACCATAAAAGTGATATAAATAGAACAACCATTATTCTTTGATTTAAATGAATAACTGTCTCGCATCAAACAAGATCCAGCTATAATGTTCATGCTCAACGCTGGCACCAAATAACAATTATTTAGGTCTAAAACTAATCCTGATGGTAGATGTAGAGGTAGCGTGCCGACGGCGATCACATCGACTTTGGAACCATTTCCCACACACATCGTCACCTCGTCCTTAGCCAATCTTCGTTTAATCCGTAGCCCTTGTTTCGAGTTGCAAATATGAGCAACAGAACCAATATCAAATACCCAGGCGCTACTACGAGCATTAGTAAGGTACACATCAATAACATGTATATCAAATATACCTTTCACATTGCCATCCTTCTTATCCGCCAAATACTTGGGGCAGTTCCGCTTCCAGTGACCAGTCCCTTTGCAGTAGAAGCACTTAGTTTCAGGCTTAGGTCCAGACTTGGGCTTCTTCCCTTGAGCAACAACTGGCTTGCTATTCTTCTTGAAGTTCCCCTTCTTCCCTTTGCCCTTTTTCTTGAAACTAGTGGTCTTGTTCACCATCAACACTTGATGCTCCTTCTTGATTTCTACCTCCACAACCTTTAGCATCGCAAAGATCTTGGGAATTGTCTTTTCCATCCCTTGCATATTATAGTTCATCACGAAGCCTTTATTGCTTGCTGGCAGTGATTGAAGAACTCTGTCAATGACACTATCATCAGGAAGATTAACTCCCAGCTGAGTCAAGTGGTTATGGTACCCAGACATTCTGAGTATGTGTTCACTGATAGAACTATTCTCCTCCATTTTTGCAGGTGTAGAACTTGTTGGATACTTCATATCTCTCAACTCGGGCATTTGCTTGAAATATTAACTTCAACTCCTGGAACATCTCATATGCTCCATGACGTTCAAAACGTCTTTGAAGTACCGATTCTAAGCCATAAAGTATGGCACACTGAACTATCGAGTAGTCATCAGTTTTGCTCTGCCAGGCATTCATAACATCCGGAGTTGCTCCTACAGCGGGTCTTGCACCTAGCGGTGCTTCCAGGACGTAATTATTCCGTGCAACAATGAGGATAATCCTCAAGTTACGGACCCAGTCCGTGTGGTTGCTACCGTCATCTTTCAACTTAGCTTCCTCTAGGAACGCATTAAAATTCAAGGGAACGGTAGCACGAGCCATTGATCTACAACAACATAGATATGCAAAAAAACTATCAGGTACTAAGTTCATGATAAATTAAAGTTCAGTTAATCATATTACTAAGGAACTCCCACTTATATAGACATCCCTCTAGTCATCTAAATGATCACGTGATCCATATCAACTAAACCATGTCTGATCATCACGTGAGATGGAGTAGTTTTCAATGGTGAACATCACTATGTTGATCATATCTACTATATGATTCATGTTCGACCTTTCGGTCTCAGTGTTCCGAGGCCATATCTGCATATGCCAGGCTCGTCAAGTTTAACCTGAGTATTCTGCACGTGCAAAACTGGCTTGAACCCGTTGTATGTGAACGTAGAGCTTATCACACCCAATCATCATATGGTGTCTTGGCATGATGAACTGTAGCAACGGTGCATACTCAGGGAGAACACTTGTTCCTTGAAATTTAGTGAGGGATCATCTTATAATTCTACCGTTGTACTAAGCAAAATAAGATCATAAAGGATAAACATCACATGCAATCAAAATATGTGACATGATATGGCCATCATCATCTTGTGCCTTTGATATCCATCTCCAAAGCACCGTCATGATCTGCATTGTCACCGGCTTGACACCTTGATCTCCATCGTAGCGTCATTGTCGTCTCGCCAACTATTGCTACTATGACTATCGCTACCGCTTAGTGATAAAGTAAAGCAATTACATGACGATTGCATTTCATACAATAAAGCGACAACCATATGGCTCCTTCCAGTTGCCGATAACTATTACAAAACATGGTCATCTCATACAACAATTTATATCTCATGAAGTCTTGACCATATCACATCACAACATGCCCTGCAAAAACAAGTTAGACGCCCTCTACTCTGTTGTTGCAAGTTTTACATGGCTGCTACGGGCTTCTAGCAAGAAATGTTCTTACCTATGCATCAAAACCACAACGATTTTTCGTCAAGTGTGCTGTTTTAACCTTCAACAAGGACCGACCGTAGTCAAACTCAATTCAACTAAAGTTGGAGAAACAGACACCCGCCAGCCACCTGTGTGCAAAGCACGTCGGTAGAACCAGTCTCATGAACGCGGTCATGTAATGTCGGTTCGAACCGCTTCATCCAACAATCCCGCCGAATCAAAGTAAGACGTTGGTGGTAAGCAGTTTGACTATTATCACCCACAACTCTTTGTGTTCTACTCATGCATATCATCTATGCATAGACCTGACTCGGATACCACTGTTGGGGAACGTAGTAATTCAAAAAAAATTCCTACGATCATGCAAGATCTATCTAGGAGATGCATATCAACGAGAGGGGAGAGTGTGTCCACGTACCCTCGTAGACCGAAAGCGGAAGCGTTATGCTAACGCGGTTGATGTAGTCGAACGTCTTCATGATCCAACCAATCCAAGTACCGAACGTACGACACCTCCGTGTTCAGCACACATTCAGCACGATGACGTCCCTCGAGCTCTTGATCCAGTAGAGGGTCGATGGAGAGTTTCGTTAGCACGACTGCATGGCGACGGTGTTGGTGCTGTGATCCGCGTAGGGCTTCGCCTAAGCACTATGACAATATGACCGAGGTGGTAAACTATGGAGGGGGGCACCGCACACGGCTAAGACAAATCTTGGTGTGTCTTTGGGGTGCCCCCGCCACCATATATAAAGGAGGAGAGGGAGGAGGTCGGCGGCCATGAGGGCGCGCGCCAATGGGGGAGCCCAACTAGGATTCCCAATCCTAGTTGGACCCCCTTTCCTATTCCAAGAGGGGAAAGAGGGAAGGAGAGGGAGAGGGAGATGGAGAGGGAGAGGAAAGAGGGAGCTGCACCCCTCCCCCTAGTCAAATTCAGACTCCCTTGGGGGGGGCACCTTGTGGGCTACCCTCTCCTACTCCCTTATGGCCCATTAAGGCCCATAACTTCCCCAGGGGGTTCCGATAACTGTCGGCATCCTAGGAACGGGGGCACCCAGACTTGCCTGCCTGCGGCCCAGGGCATGGCTCATCCGGCGGCCTGGTTCGGCCCATCTTCACCAACAACCACTCAAGACCCTCGCGACGGGCCAAGCCTCACGAGGCGAGCGACACCAAGACCTCCTCCAGGGCGGCCTCCTTAGGCCGGCTCCCGAGGAGCGGAGATATCTATGCAAGGGGCACCTCGCGAGGTTCGCGTGACGTGAGCCATGATGACCAAGGCCAGGCGGGCGCCAGCGGGCGCAGGGTGCCAGTTTCCTCTTTTGTGCTAAAGAGGCAAGCGCAGGCGAGGTGTCCTGAGGCATCAGGCAAAGGTTTCCATATCGGTGCAATAAGACCAAGACCGGCAGGACGGAGGTGACCGCTGAGCCCACGACGGCGTCACCACCAGAGCCTTTGGCAGGCGAAGACCACCTTTTGTTAGGATAACTTGTACTAGTTGTCTCCCTTCAAAATTGGCCATTGTGGGATCCCTTCCCGCCTAAACATTTGGGAAGAGGACCAGGGCCTCTATAAATAGGAATAGCCACCACCTTAGCAGGGAGGATCATTCATACCATCCTCACACACACAAGCTCATCGAGCTCAAGAACACCTCTCCTCAGGAGGCTGTTCATCCTTTGTACTAGTTCATCCTTAGCCCACGAGGCAATCCACCACACCACACTAGAGTAGGGTATTACACCACAATGGTGGCCCAAACCAGTATAAACTCTCGTGTCTCTTGTTCCTTGGGTTCGGCGAGCTAGGCCTAGAGATCATTGCGAGAGTGAGCGAGTGAGAGAGAGAGAGAGATCTTCATGCGCACCCCAGTGTTCGAACCTCAAGGGTTTTCCGGAACCCATGATCCGACATTTGGCGCGCCAGGTAGGGGTGCGCCGAAGCCTCTTTTCCGTCAGCTGATCCGCCAACACCCCGCGGTCTCGATGTCTGGCGACCCAAGGACCAACGTCGACCATTGGGCTGCTTGGCTCGTCAGGGCGGCACCGTCCGCCCAAGGAGACCTCAACTCTGCACTCCAGGTGGCCCGCACACCGCCGAATGCCGCGGGACGCGGGCGGCGCAGACTGACGCCTCCACCCTCACACCGCGGCGCGCGAGGGCCGTCGCAAGATCCTCAAGTTACGCGGCAGTGACGTCGCCACACACCCGACGGGAACAGGCAAACATGCGAGCCGCGCTTGTGGTGGTGCGGGAGCTACTGCGGTGCCGGCTGATGGAGAGCGACCTCGATGCATTGCTGGAACACGTCGCTGAGCTGTTGGATGCTGCAACCAGGGGTACGCCACCTTTTTGCTCCCTACTTACATCTCAAGTTGTGGCCAGGTCGCACACCGGGCCTCGTCGCACCCGCGTGCTCCCAGGTGCACCGGGAGGGCTCGGCAGCACGGGCACGGCCAACGGTGCCAGACATCCGGCCACGCCTTTGCCTCCCTCGGGTGGCGTAGGTGCGGGCGTTGCTCCTCACGGCCCCAATGGGGCACCACCCTACAGCCACTAGGGAGGCGCACCAGGCTTGGCGGCATGGGGCACATGGCGTCTTGACGGAGGTTCCGGAGAGGCAGCTCAGGAAGCCTATGTGCCCCGCATGGTGGATCGAGAGTACAAGCCATAGGATGACCCCTGCATGTTCCAGGAGCCGAGCTGGGAAGAAGAGATGCTGGAAGTCGAGGCCTTCCATTAGCCACCTAGGAGCCCCGCCGCCACCACCAATGACAACAACCGCAGGGTACCACTGGTATCTCAGGAGCAGGCTTATGCTAACCATGGGTCGCAGGTGGACCAGGCCGCAGCGGCGGATGGCGACCCTAGCGCGGCAGCCCCACTCCAGCTAGGGGCAGCGTGCTAGGGGCCGCACGGAAGGGGTCCAGAGCAAGGCCCTCCCTCATGTCGCGCGGGGCAAGGCATCGCCTGGAGGTAGGTCCTCTGCCGGGGAGGCGCCGGCGAGCCCTCCCCCCGGCATAGGGCCCGTGGTCGCCGAGGGCGTCGCAAGCGTCCCCTTTGCCCCTTGGCATTGTCCTGGTTTCCGGACGCACCAACGGTGGTCGAGCGTGGTGCAAGGCGGGCCCCTCGTCTAGCGATATGAAGCAAGGCTCACGCCTATGAAGGTCTTCGCCCGTGACACTCTCACATAATAATGAGTGGGGCTGTACACGCCCCAGAGTCTCCGGAGAGCCGCCCTCGGGCCTCGGGGGCTCCCGCCCACCACCTAGTGGAAGCACCATCCTCAGTGCTGGCCGTCGACACTGTCCCCCAATGACTATGCTCACGACTAGTGAAAGCACTAGGCTCCGCGCTGGTGAGAAGACAAGAAGACTAGCTAGGTGCCGGACGCGGCCATTTGCTTTCAACCCCTTTTCTGTAACTCGATTTGCCGCCTTTTTGGATTTGAACTTGAAGTTGTATTTTCATTGGCAAGCATGGGGGGCATCTTTTCTCGTTCGTGTTGATTTCTTAGTTTTCAGGCTCCGTGCCTTGTTTCGAGGCCAGCGCCTGCTGCCCCCCCTTACAAGCACCTCACGAGCAGGGGCTGGGCGTGGTATGCGCGCACACCTCGCCGTGATCTAACACTCGTCTCTTGAGAGGCCCTCTTAGGCAGACTAGCAGGCTCCTCAGAAGCCCGCGAAGGAATCCCCTCGGGACAAATGCACATCCACAACTACAAGACCAGTCTGAGGCCTGCCTAGACTGAGGTAAGTCAATGCAGCAAACTCGCAGAAGAACTTGAGAACTCGCAAAAGCACGCCTTAAGTCTGGCTTAGGAAATAAAACAATAGTCTAATTACATGAGGGGCTCCTCCTCCCCAAAATGCTCTTACATCTTGAAAAGTTGTGCCCAAGCTTTTGCGCGCAGGTTCAAGACAAGGAGCGCGGGCTCAACCGGACATGTCGCTCGCAACATCCTCCGAATCGCTCCCGAACATGCTACCGGCGTCGTCGCCAGCGTCGTCTTCACCATCATCAACCACACTACCTTCATCCGCCACGACCACCACTGCGTCATCATCGGAAGCGAAAGCTCTGACTAGAGCATCCACGTTATCACCAACCAGCGCGCCAGGTTGTCTCGGATAGCCCCGGGCACTGGGGCGATGGCAGCGTCGAAGTCGAAGTTGGGGTCGGCATTCTGAAGATTGCTGAAGACGCGGGAGAACGAGCATCCAAGGAGGCCTCGGCTCTTTTCGTCCACGAGTTCGTGAGCCCTCTCAGCCCGATCCTCTAGGCAGGTCACGACATCGGTGAAGAAGCAAAGATGGCTGGCATAGGTCTCTGCATGGGGGTGAGGGGCGTGTTCGTCCCAGATGGCACCCAACACTTGGTTGGCCCTCACCCTGAGGGCCCGGAGCATGGGAGTATGCTCGCGTAGTAATATCTGCCGGCGGAGCGCTTCCTCCCTGCTTTGCTGCGCGAGGGACTCAGCATCAGCAACCCACCGCTGGAGCGGGAGCAGTTCGGCACGGGCGGAGGCCAACTCGGCCTGGACGGAGACCAGGGCCGTTGCAGCGTCCTTCTCGCGCCGTTCCGCTTCATCCAACCTTGACCTGAGGGTGGTGGTTCTGCCCTCAGCTTCGGCTCCTCGAGCTTCAGCTTCAGGTCGTATCTGCTGGCAAGATCTGCTCGAGCCTCCGCCACCCTGCGATCGACCTCCTCCTGGATCCTGGCTTCACGCGCGGTGGCTGCGTCCTCCGCTTGGGCAACCTGGCGCTCCCTCGTCTCAAGCCGTTTGAGCTCGAGGCTGCGCTCTGTGGCCTCCAGCACCAGTGCCTCCTCGCGCTTCAAGATCTCCTCCTCGTTGGAAGGCGCCCCCTTCATCGACGCCAAGGTGGCCCTGCGCGCCTCGACCTGCCGCTCCAGGGAGGCCTTCGGAGCCCAGAGCTCCCCTTCACGTTTCTCTGTGGCCTCGCGGCAACGGTCGGCTTCCCTGGCCTCCTCCAGGGACCGGGCGCTGGCCTCGCGCGAGGTAGCAAGGGACGCCTCGGCCTTCGCATTGGCGCGTTTGTGCTGGAGACGCCCAAGGTCGATGGCCACCTTCAGCTGATGCCATTCGCCCGCCAGCCAAAGGCCTTCGGTTTCAAGGTGGGCGCCAACGCCCACAAGCTCTTCTCCGAGCCGGCTCAGTGCACCCATCGCCTCCCGGAAGAGCTCATGACAGACTACTCTGCGCTCGTGTGCAAGATCGAACACGTGGCTGAGTTCGTCCTCTGCGTCAAGCTGTGTTGGAGAAGTTCGAAGCGGCTCGTCTGCCCTCGGCACGGGGCTGGAGGCCGGTGCCCTTCCGGCCGCCCTCCGGACCTCGGCGCAGGCCCAGTGGGGCGGGGCCTAGACACTCAGAGGTGAGGCCAGGACTGAGGTTGCCCAGCTGCGGGCAAACACCATTGGAGGGCCCCTCGGCACACTCCCCGCATCCCAGGACGAGCCGCGAAGGAGGGACGACAAGAGCGCGGGGTCAAGACGCCAGGCTGGCGCGTCTGCCTTCCCAGCAGGCCTCGCGTCGCGCGTGGCGGGTCGACTGGAGGCACTCAGAGTCAGCAAAGAGCCCGAAGCAGGCGAATGTTGCTTCTCGGAAGACTCCATCGCCATGGAGGAAGGGGACCTGAAGAACTATGGTCAGGTGGAGAAGCGGCGCTCAAGAAATTACAAAGATAATGTACTCACTCATCAATAGCAATGTACTTCCTCTGCTTCAGTGGCCGGAAGGCGTTACCAATGCAGCCTGGCGACCCCTTCCTCTTGCGAAGCACCTCGAAGTTTGGTCGGAGCCGTCCGAAGCCCTAGGAGCACTCACCAAGGCCGCACGCGGATGGTGTGACTCGTGAGGAGGCGACCTCAGGGGTGCTGGACCGCGCGGAGACCTTGGTACTCGCCTCATGGCGGTTCACCGGGGCCTCGGGAGCTCCAGCCTCAGGAGCATCAGACTGCGCCGACCCCCCGACCGCTTCCTCAAGACGGCTCTCCAGGGTCCCGGAGGACGGCACCTCAGGAGCCCCGAGTGGTGCCGGTTCCTCAGCAGCAGCGCCGCCATTGCTCAACAGCGACCGCCCCTACGCCCACCCCTGGGGCGGGCGTCGCGCTGGCGGCAGGTAGGGGGGACACAAAGATGGGGCTCTCGCGAGGCCCTTCAAGGCCACCTGGGCGCGGTCCCCATTCGTCAAAGAGGGGCATCTGCTTCACAAACTCCACCTTGTTCGAACTGCAGTATAGAAGACAGCCCTCCTCCGGCAGGTTGGTTGGCATCGGGTCACCCGTCAGGAGCTCGAGCATCATGCGCCGCGCCTCAGGAGGAAGAGCCGGAGCCTGAAGCCTCATGCGGTCCCTGTCGGTGTCAAAACCGGCGGATCTCGGGTAGGGGGTCCCGAACTATGCGTCTAAGGCGGATGGTAACAGGAGGTAGGGGACACGATGTTTACCCAGGTTCGGGCCCTCTCGATGGAGGTAATACCCTTCGTCCCGCTTGATTGATCTTGATGATATGAGTATTACAAGAGTTGATCTACGACGAGATCGTAGAGGCGAAACCCTGGAAGCTAGCCTATGATTATGATTGTTGTTGTCCTATGGACTAAACCCTCCGGTTTATATAGACATCGGAGGGGGCTAGGGTTACACAGAGTCGGTTACAAGGGAGGAGATCTACATATCCGAACTGCCAAGCTTGCCTTCCACGCAAAGGAGAGTCCTACCCGGACACGGGACGAGGTCTTCAATCTTGTATCTTCATAGTCCAACAGTCCGGCCAAAGCATATAGTCCGGCTGTCCGAGGACCCCCTAATCCAGGACTCCCTCAGTAGCCCCTGAACCAGGCTTCAATGACGATGAGTCCGGCACGCAGATTATCTTCGACATTGCAAGGCGGGTTCCTTCTCCGAATACTCCATAGAAGATTTTGAACACAATGATCGTGTCCTACTCTGCAAAACAAATACCACATACCACCGTAGAGAGTATATTATTCCACAAATCAAATCCGCTGACAACTTTTCACAACGTGACATCACGCCATGGCCCGGTCATTACGAACCGTTTTTCCCTGCCTGCCATTGCACGTGTTGCGAGGCGGTTTTCTTGGCACGTCTTGTCGAAGCAGAGATCGTGTCCCCCTATCACGGGATTCTGATCAATATGGGTGTGGGTAACCCAACCGTGTTTGTTAATATGACTCCTCGATTTTAGGCAAGTTCCAAACGGGCACGCGGAGGACACGTGATATTCGCCCTCTTTATAAAGGGGCCAAGGCCTGTCCTTTTCTTCTCGTGCTCGATCCTTCCCTTCCCCCACCTTGAGTTCCAACACCCAAAGCTCAGGCTAAGTGCTTCGGACCTTCAACCATGTCCGGATCCAACCTTCAAGGCCGGTGGATGGCCTCTTCTGCCACAAAGGAGGACATCAAGAAGTTAAGAGAAGCCAGGTATCTGACCGCCGAAATCTCGCACAGGCTGCCTGCTCAAGGGCAGGTCATCCCCACTCCTGAACCCAACGAGAGGGTCATATTTGTTTCCCACTTCCTCCGAGGGCTAGGTTTTAGTCTTGATCCCTTTGTTAGAGGGCTTATGTTCTATTACGGGCTCGATTTCCATGATCTAGCCCCAGATTCCATCCTTCACATCTTGTCGTTTATCGTCGTATGTGAGACCTTCCTCCGCATCACCCCACACTTCGGCTTATAGCTCAAGACCTTCAATGTGAAGCCGAAGACGATCGATGGGCGACACGCAGAATGCGGAGGTGCCACAATAAGCAAAGGCGTCGATGCCCCATGGCCAAAGGGTTCCTTCCCTAAGGTGTCCACCTTATGGCAGCGGGAGTGGTTTTATATCACAGCTCCTCGAAGTACTAAGTGGGTAGCTCCCCCCGCCTTCAGTTCGCCCCCCCACCGCAACTGGCGTCATGGGTCAACAAGGGGCTGGACTGGGGGCCAGTTAATGACGTGTCGACATTGCAGAGTCACATCCATGATCTCCTCAAGAGAGATGTCAGCCTTGTCAAGGTAATGCAAGTCATGCTAGTTCGTCGGGTCCTGCCATGCCAACGTCGATCTCTCCGTATGTGGGAGTTCAACCCGGAGGGACCACGAGCTATTCAGCAGTTCTTCGGCATGACACTTGAAGAGATGTATGGATTGTTCTTAGGATCACGGATAAAGTGTCCGGACACCACCGAGGATGCGGGTCTCAACTGCAACCGTCTAGATACCTAGGTGAGTAATTCTGCGGCCGAACATGCTGTCTTTTTATTTGTCACAACATCATTTTGAAAAAATCGATCTTGGCCAGGACTGGATAAGAAAGGCGAAGATGATCAGGTGTTCGGCCCCCCTTCCCGAAGGCTCACCGGATCCTGTACTAGCCAGGATGCTCGAGCACACACTTTATCAAGTGCCATCAGGGGAAGATAAAGGGAGGGATAAAGAAGCCGAAAGCGGGCCTCACGCATTACTCGTCCAAACCGGGGGGATTAGTGTCTCCACGAAGGAGGATGATTGGAGAGAAGAATCTAGAATCCCCTCTCCCCAAGAAAGGAAAAGGACTGCCTCTGACGACTCGGAAACGAAAGGTTCCAAACAAGGGAAGAAACCTTCGCTAGGAGGCACTACCCCGGAGGGCGTCCTTACCACACAGTGCCCGCAAGGGGGCCAGCCCTCCACCAAGCTGTAAGTGAATCAAGAGTACTTTTGGTAAATATATCCTGCTTTATCTCCAAGGACAATAACTGAGACATATATCTTGCAGTCCGGCTCATAGCCCTTCTCAGCAGAGTTCGTCTTCGGGGGATCTTCTTCCGGAGATGATGGAGAGCGAAACGCCTCCCCCTGCCTCCCCGCCTCCTGGGGCGGACGACCCTGAGGTGTCATCACAAAGGGTTTCTCCTGATCCGCCAAGGCCAGAAGGTAACCCTTCGGCCACCCGCAGTCCGGAATATTCGTCTCCTATGGAGAGCAACAAAAAGAGTCCGGGACTGTCCGGTGGGCAACCGGACGCACCGATGAGTCTTTTGGAGAGAGCGGCTATTTCAGAGGAGCATCGTACTTTAATGAGTACGGTGGTTGAGAGGATCTCATCCGCCACAAGTGGGTTGCATGAAGCTTTTACGAGCCTGCTAAGAGGCTTTGAGGTACACAAAGTAATATATAAATGTTTTGACGGTACCGCACATGCTAGGTGTGGTCTATACAGATAGTAGCCCCTAAGACTCTGGTTGCTGTCCAGATGTAGCAAACAGAGGATCATAGTCCCAGGTAATAATCATGCTGCTTTCATGTGCAGGCGGCTGACGGTCTGGTGGCTGGCTGGACTGCTGAGTTTGCCGGTTTGAGCCGGCAACTTGATGCGGCAGATGCCGACATTGCGCTTGTGAACAAGCGGCTTGACGAGGCACATGGTATGTATTTTTGGGTGGTCAACAAATATTAAGAGGAGCATGATGCTAGTATCTATAATATGTTGTGACTACAGATGGAGCTGCCGCCGTGGAGACCCTTCGGGCGGAACTTTCCCGAGCCAAGGAACAAGCTAGGAGGAGTGATGCGGCCGTCCTAAAGGCAGCAGAAGACTTAAGAGCCGAACAGGCTGCTCATCGCAAGAGTGAAGATAAAATAGCCAAGATGGCTGATGAGCTGAAAGATGCCGCCGGCCGATATGAGCTTCTTGAAAAGGAAATCAAGCGAGAGCGGCTGACCTGAAGAGAGTCATGGAAGCAACCAAGGAAATCCGTTCTGAAATCAGAGAGGCGAAGGAGGAGCTCCATCAAGCCGGAGATATCACGGCTAGGAAGCCCTTTTTGTTGCGGACGAAGTTCGGAGATCTGAAGTATGCCCCTTTGGGTCAATTATGGAGTGCTGCAGACACGTATTCAGATTTGGCAATGAGTGGTGCTGATGCGACTGCGTTTTTCAAAGATCAAAAAGATCACGAAGTGGAAAAGTTGTTCTGGTTGCAGTTCAGTGCTCCGACGCGTCCGCTGC
This sequence comes from Triticum urartu, assembly GCF_003073215.2. Classification (NCBI taxonomy): domain Eukaryota; kingdom Viridiplantae; phylum Streptophyta; class Magnoliopsida; order Poales; family Poaceae; genus Triticum; species Triticum urartu. Next base: position 312,187,111 of record NC_053023.1, read on the forward strand.
TGTTAAATGAGCAAGTGGCCGAGTGGGCTGAGCTCCATAGGTTGTCCGGGCTTGCCATGAGGTCTGTCGTGGATCATCTTTGGCCGGAAGGACCAAGGCCGAATAGTTATTTTAGTTTAGTGCAACGATTCCTTGGTGTTGTGCCTCATATCGATGCTGTAAAGAGGTCGCGTGCATAGAGGGTGCACGGATGGCTCTTGCCGTGTTAAGACATACTGGGCAGAGATGGATGCCACTGCTATTGCAAACCGGGGTCCGACCGTAGGCCAGGGCTCGACCGAGCACTATTTTGGAGAAGTCCTAGAAGGCGCTCGTTTAATAGAGGCTCAATGCTCGAAGAGTATTATGTTCGAGTGACGTGTATCCCAATTGTAAAAACAATGCTATTTGGAATGTAAAGGCTATGTTTATACTTTTTCCTGAAAGTATTATGATGCCTCCCGTGCGGCCGTTTTATGTATGTATATAACCTGAAAGTTTGCAGTCATCGGCTTCAGCCCCCACGCATATAATGCGGGGGTGTTTGGAAAAGCACGTATTCACACTTGATCCAACGTCTTGGTCCATTAAGGAGGTGATAGCGCGACAAACAAGGCAATCGGACTATATTGCTTTAACACTTTCACTTAGCCATAGGAGTTTGACAGTGGGGCTACTATATAACCCCTGGTATTTCTGCGCTTACCCGAATATGGTGCGCGTACATACATGACCGAGAAACCGGTCCTTCGTTAAAGCGGAAGAATCGCGAAGATTCCGCTGAGTCCTCAAGTGGTTGACCAGTCTCGCGTTTTATCATGACAGTTAGTTTTCGGCTTTCTCTACTGAGGTGCTCATCCAGATGAACCAGGGCACAATCGCAATAGTTGTCCCGGTGCCACCTTAGCCGATAGAGCGGAACATAAGGTAGGAAAACACGGGAGCCGGACAAACCCAACTATTGACCAAAGACATGATTCAGAGCTGATGCATATAAGGCCAAACTCGCGACGCCGAACACTCCCTAAGGTATTCGTTCTTTACAATGCATATTGGGCTGAGTAACGCCCTCGATAATAAGCCCTGAATTTCCAGGTACGTGCATTAGTCTGACGTGACGAAAATGTCAATAACTCCAGCATCCCTCTTGGTTACGTTGAGTATCCTGAGGGTGTGAAGCAACAAGAGACAGTAAAAAAGGTTTACACAGGGTCTTAATCTAAAAAGAAACCTTTGAACGGGGCCCTGCTGCATGTCTGCGCCTGTGTCTCCGTTGTGCCGTATCCTGGAAGGGTGTAGCACGATGATCATCTGTAAGAGAGAAAGGCCCAGGTGAAAGTTTTCGTGCGAAAAATTGGTTATTCTTAATAAACCATTAAAATTCAATTTAAATAAGATCAAGTCGAACTGTAGTCCTTTGTACTTGTGGGAAGCCCCTAGAACCACCCATGGGGGTATATCTATCGACCCAGCCTTAGGTTTATTTGAGCTATTACAGCTAGTGGTGCACCAGACTCATCTAGCCGTGTCCGCGGTCTTGACGACCAATCATTTATTCTGGTTGGAGAGGTCGCTCAGTGTTCGGCTGCCAAAGCCGCCACACATTCTTCCGCACGTAAGGAACGTTCTGTGTTTCCGCTAACTATGATGATGCCACGTGGACCGGGCATCTTAAGTTTAAGATAAGCGTACTGTGGTATTGCATTGAAATGAGCGAAGGCCATTCTTTCGAGTATTGCTTGATAGCGGCTTCGAAACGGAGCGATGTCAAAGGTTAACTTTTCACTTCGGAAGTTGTCGAGAGAACCGAATACAACCTCTAGTATTAGAGAGCCCGTGCAGCGGGCCTCTGGGCCTGGTATTACTCCTTTAAAGGTAGTATTGCTTTGGATGATTCTTGTCCGGTCTATCCCCATTTTGCGGATTGTGTCCTGATATATCAGATTAAGACTACTGCCGCCGTCCATAAGGACTCGGGTGAGATGGTATCCGTCAATTATTGGGTCTAGTACCAAGGCAGCTGATCCTCTGTGCCGGATACTAGTTGGGTGATCCCTACGATCAAAGGTGACCGGGCAGGCCGACCAGGGGTTGAAATTGGGGGTGACGGGCTCTATGGCGCATGTGTCTCAGAGTGCGTGTTTGCTCCTCCTCTTTGTTACGTGAATCATGTTCACTGTTTTGACCTTTGGTGGGAATTTTTTCTGTCCCCCAGTGTTCGGCTGGCGAGGCTCATCCTCGTCTTCGCTTGGTGTCTCCCTCCCCTTGTTGTCGGCGTTTAGCTTGCCGGCCTGCTTGAAGACCCAGCATTCCCTGTTGGTGTGATTTGCCGGTTTGTCGGAGGTGCCATGAATCTGACATAATCCATCTAGAATCTTGTTTAGGCTGGACGGTCCGTCTCTGCTGCCTTTAAATGGCTTTTTCCGTTGATCGGGTCGAGAGCCCCATGAATCTGGCATTTACTACCATGTTATCTGGGCTGTCTTCATTGTTTCGACGCTTGCTTTTATTGTGGCGTGGTTTTCCATTGCCATCCCTAACTTCGGATGTGCCTGGGTTGCTGGTGCCGCTACGGGCCAGCCAACTGTCTTCGCCCGCGCAAAAGCGGGTCATGAGGCTTGTGAGGGCTGCCATTGTCCTCGGTTTTTCCTGGCCGAGGTGTCTGGCGAGCCATTCGTCCCGGACACTGTGTTTGAAAGCCGCTAAGGCTTCGGCATCCGGGTAGTCGATGATTTGATTCTTCTTAGTGAGGAACCTGTTCTAATGCTTTTGGGCTGTTGAATTATATGACTTAGATCGTCTGCATCCGGAGGTCGGACATAGGTCCCTTGAAAATTAGCCCTAAAAGCATCTTCGAGCTCTTCCCAACTTCCAATTGAGTTTTCGGGGAGGCTCTTCAGCCAGTGCTGAGCTGGTCCTTTCAACTTGAGGGGTAAGTATTTGATGGCATGGAGATCATCTCCGCGAGCCATGTGGATATGAAGGATAAAGTCCTCAATCCAGACCTCAGGGTCTATCGTTCCGTCGTATGCCTCTATGTTCATGGGTTTGAATCCTTCGGGAAATTCATGATCCAGCACCTCATTGGTGAAGCATAGGGGGTGTGCGGCACCCCTGTATTTGGATGTGCCATGGCGTTCTGACGGTTGTAGTTTTCTGTTTTGATTCTGTGCCGGAGCGTGCTTCCTAGATCCGTAGATGGATCTGGTCAGACCGGCTTTTTGGTGCAAGTCCTCACGTAAATCGTGCACTGACTTATGTTCGACATCGTTAGCCGCCCTATCGCGGCCACGGGGTGGTCGATCCGGCTGATCAGCCGTTTTATTTTTCGGCTTTATAGGCTCTAAGGCCTCGTTATCGAATTCGGGCAGCAGCTTGCGCTTTGGATAGCTCTTTGTGTGGCGACTGCCCCCGTTCTTTTCTTCAGTGTCGAGCACTTTGTTCCATCTACTGTTGAGTGTATTTTGCGCGGCCTTAAGCCTTTGTTTCTGCTTCTTCAGACTCCTCGCGGTGGCAATAAGCCTTCTATGGAGGTCCTCTTGCTCCGAGTTCCTTTCCGCGATGATGTGTGCCTCGTCGTCCGGACTGTTCTCCTCTCCGGAGACAGTTGATGAGCTTTACCCTCGGCGTCGCCGTGATCGAATAGCGGTTCCGTACTATGTTCGCCGTCCGCTAGTTCATCCTGCTCTGTCGCTGGGTCCATGTGGTCGTCGCTTGCTTTGGAGTCGACCGGGGTATTATTCTTTCTTGCGCTGTTATCGCTGTTTTTGCTGAGGCGGGATTTGGAGCGGCGCTTACGTCACCGCTTTGGTTGCTTCTCGAGGGAATTATCCTCCGCTGCATCCTTCCGTTCCTCGTCATTGTTTTCTTTGGGTGTATCCGCCATGTATATATCGTGTGATGAAGTGGCTGTCCAGCGCCCTGTGGGCGGTGGTTCCTGTTCCTCTCCTGCATCGTCGTCCATACCGTCGATGTCTTCGGAGCTGAAATTAAGCATGTCGGTTAAGTCGTCGACAGTGGCTATTAAGTGGGTGGTGGGTGGGGAATGAATTTCTTCGTCGTCGACTTCCCACTCAAGCCGGACATAGTTCGGCCAAGGGTCTCCTGACAAGGAGAGAGACCTCAATGAATTTAGTACGTCTCCCAAGGGCGAGTGCTGAAAAATATCCGCGGAGGTAAACTCCATGATCAGTGCCCAATCAGATTCGATAGGCACGGACGCAGGCAGTACGGAGCCTGTGGCCGGGGACGAATCCAAGGGTCTGGCAACACAGGTCTCATAGGAGGTGGAGTCAGTATTCGGCTCTATCGCCGCTGAGTGTGCGGCCTCTGTGGCGGGGTCCATCCACCCATCCTGGGACGACACTATCTGCTACGGATTGAGGGCCGGAGTAGCCACAGGTGTGATCTCCCGAACACCATCCGGTGGTAGAGCTAAGTCATGCTCGTCGTGAGTGTGCAGTGAACCTGACATGGGCTCGAATCCATCGAAGATCAAGTCTCCGCGGATGTCAGCAATACATTTCAAGCTTCCAAACCTGACCTGATGGCCAGAGGCATAGCTCTTGATCTGCTCCAGATGGCCAAGCGAGTTGGCCCGCAGTACGAAGCCGCTGAATACGAAGATCTGTCCGGGGAGAAAAACCTCACCCTGGACCGCATCGTTGCTGATGATCGAAGGAGCCATCAAGCCTTACGGTGACGACACAGTGGAACTCTCAATGAAAGCACCAATGTCGGTGTCAAAACCGGCGGATCTCGGGTAGGGGGTCCCGAACTGTGCGTCTAAGGCGGATGGTAACAGGAGGTAGGGGACACAATGTTTACCCAGGTTCGGGCCCTCTCGATGGAGGTAATACCGTACGTCCTACTTGATTGATCTTGATGATATGAGTATTACAAGAGTTGATCTACCATGAGATCATAGAGGCTAAACCCTAGAGGCTAGCCTATGATTATGATTGTTGTTGTCCTACGGACTAAACCCTCCGATTTATATAGACACCGGAGGGGGCTAGGGTTACACAGAGTCGGTTACAAGGGAGGAGATCTACATATCCGAACTGCCAAGCTTGCCTTCCACGCAAAGGAGAGTCCCACCCGGACACGGGACGGGGTCTTCAATCTTGTATCTTCATAGTCCAACAGTCCGGCCAAAGCATATAGTCCGGCTGTCCGAGGACCCCCTAATCCAGGACTCCCTCAGTCCCCATAGCCGGAGAAGGTCCACATTTGCCGGGCATGGCGCTGAAGCAGAGCGATGCAACATCGGATTAAATCCTTCACCACCATGGGCGCCGTCACTCCGAGGTCCTTCAGCCCAGCAAGCCGGTGCCAAACATGGGTGAGCCGCCGATCGGTGAGCTTCACGTGCCCCTAGCCGGAGCTCGGAGCAGCCGGAATCCGTGGGAGCAGCAGGGGGCTGTGCACGCCAACATCCACAAACACCCACCTCTTCTTGAAGCCTCCGACGACCGGCGAGAGCTCGAAGTCGATCCCCGAGCCGGCCATCACCGCGATGGCCTGAAGGGATACACACCCTGAGCGCCGGAGAGGATCTATCAGGTGCAGCGAGAAGAAGTGGCGAAGCAGGGCCATGGAAGGGGCAATGCCCACCATGGCTTCGCAGACTAAGGCAAAGATAGCAAGGAGAATGATGGATTGGGGATCGAGATGCAGCGCATTGATCTGGTAATGCGAGAGCACCGCATTGAAGAAATTGGAGAAGGGGGAATCAAGCCTGCCCAAAGGGCATGAAGATGGATGGGGACCTCGGTGGCTGTCCTGTCAACTTCGGCGTGGGAAGCAGGCCAGCCAGTGTCGCCCCCGGAGGGAGTCCTAGATTAGGGGGTCTCCGGACAGCCGGACTATATCCTTTGGCCGGACTGTTGGACTATGAAGATACAAGATTGAAGACTTCGTCCCGAGTCCAGATGGGACTCTACTTGGCGTGGAAGGCAAGCTAGGCAATACGGATATGTATATCTCCTCCCTTATAACCGACCTTATATAACCCTAGCCCCCTCCGGCGTCTATATAAACAGGAGGGTTTAGTCCGTAGGACAACATACAATCATACCATAGGCTAGCTTCTAGGGTTTAGCCTCTATGATCTCGTGGTAGATCAACTCTTGTAATACTCATATCATCAAGAACAATCAAGCAGGACGTAGGGTATTACCTCCATTAAGAGGGCCCGAACCTGGCTAAATATCGTGTCCCCTGCTTCCTGTTACCATCCGCCTTAGACGCACAGTTCGGGACCCCCTACCCGAGATCCGCCGGTTTTGACACCGACATTGGTGCTTTCATTGAGAGTCCCACTGTGTCGTCACCATAAGGCTTGATGGCTCCTTCGATCATCGGTAGCGATGCGGTCCAGGGTGAGGTTTTCCTCCCCGGACAGATCCTTGTATTCGGTGACTCCACACTGCGGGCCAATTCGCTTGGCCATCTGGAGCAGATCGAGAGCTACGCCCCTGGCCATCAGGTCAGATTCGGAAACTTGAACTACACTGCCGACATCCGCGGAGACTTGATCTTCGACGGATTCGAGCCTGTGTCAGGTGCACCGCACAGTCACGACGAGCATGACATAACTCTATCGTCGGACAGTATTCAGGAGATCGCATCTGCAACTACTCCGACCTTCAATCCGGAGCAAATCATGCCATCCGAGAGCGGAGGGATAGACCCCGCCATGGAGGTCGCGCTCTCAGCGGTGATAGAGTCGGATGCTGACTTTACCCCTTACGAGAGCCATGTCGCCGAACCACTGGATTCATCTCCGTCCATGGACTCCGAGCCGCTTACATCCGTGCCCGTCAAACCCGACTGGGCGCCGATCATGGAGTTCACCTCCGCGGATATCTTTCAGCACTCGCCTTTCGGCGATCTGCTAAATACATTAAGGTCTCTCTCCATGTCAGGAGAACCTTGGCCGAACTATGTCCGGCTAGCATGGGATGCGGACGACGAAGAAATTCGCTGCCCACCCACCACCCACTTAGTAGCCACTGTCGACGACTTAACCGACATGCTCGACTTTGACTCCGAAGACTTTGATAGTATGGACGACGGTGCAGGAGACGAACAGGAACCACCGCCCACAGGGCGCTGGACCGCCACCTCAGCATATGATATATACATGGTGGACACCCCCAAAGAAGGCAATGACGACGAAACAACGGAGGATTACCCCTCCAAGAAGCAACCCAAGCGCCGACGTCAGCGACGCCGCTCTAAGTCCCGCCACAGCAAAAGTAGTGATACTGGCACAGGAGATAATAACACTCCGGATAGTGCCGAAGACAACAACAATCCCCTCCAGCACGATGTAGAGCCGAAGGACGAACAAGCTAGCCCTCCAAAGCGGGCAGCAGATGGAGAACTGGAGGAGGACAATTACATGCCTCTCTCCGAAGACGAGGCGAGCCTCGACGACGAAGAATTTATCATGCCTGAGGACCCCGTCGAGCAAGAGCGCTTCAAGCGCTGGCTTATGGCCACGACAAATAGCCTGAAGAAAAAGCAGCAACAGCTTCAAGCTGATCAAGACTTGCTAGCAGACAGATGGACCGAAGTCCTTGCGGCCGAGGAGTACGAACTCGAGTGCCCCTCCAAGAGTTACCCAAAACGCAGGTTGCTACCTCACCTCGAGGAGGAAGCATTGAAACCTCATTCACTAGTGTACGATGCGGCTGACTGGCCACTACGTGGCCGAGCCAAAGAGGCGTTTCAGCCTGAAGTTCAGCCTGCACCCCGCCACCACTCAATCAAAAATACTAAGGCCCGGGGCAACACAGGGGACCTGCGAGACGTATTGGACAGTAAGGCAAAAATCGCAAGGTCAATATATGGGTCACGGGCACGTGCGCCAACACGGGACGATGATCGTCGCGTCGGATACACCAAGAGTAAATCCGGCCGGGCCAAATACAGCAGACAAGACTCATACGAACTGCGTCGGGATATAGCCCGGCATAGAGGCGCCGCACACCCCCTATGCTTCACTGATGAAGTTATGAATCATGAATTCCTGGAGGGTTTCAAACCCGTAAATGTCGAATCATACGATGGCACAACAGATCCCACTGTATGGATTGAGGATTTTCTCCTTCACATCCACATGGCTCATGGTGATGATCTACATGCCATCAAGTACCTCCCACTAAAACTCAAAGGACCAGCTCGGCATTGGCTGAACAACTTGCCAGCAGACTCCGTAGGCAGTTGGGAGGATCTGGAAGACGCATTTCTGGACAACTTCTAGGGCACTTATGTGCGGCCACTTGATGCTGACGACTTGAGCCATATAACCCAGCAGCCAGGGGAATCGTCCAGACAATTCTGGACACGGTTCCTGACTAAGAAAAACCAAATTGTCGACTGTTTGGACGCAGAGGCCCTAGCGGCATTCAAGCATAACATCCGTGACGAATGGTTGGCTCGCCACCTTGGCTAGGAGAAGCCGAAATCTATGGCAGCCCTCACAACACTCATGACCCGCTTTTGCCCGGGCGAGGATAGCTGGCTGGCTTGCAGCAACAACACATCGAGGAATCTAGGCACTTCGGATACCAAAGATGCCAACGGTAGGCAATGTCGTAACAGACCAAAGCGCCGCAATAACGACGATAACACAGAAGATACGACAGTCAATGCCGGATTCAGAGGCTCTAGATCCGGTCAGCAAAAAAAGCCATTTAAAAGAAGTACTCCGGCTCCGTCCAGTTTGGATCGCATACTGGATCGCTCATGTCAAATCCACGGCACCCTCGACAAGCCAGCCAATCACACCAACAGAGAATGCTGGGTGTTTAAGCAGGCCGGCAAGTTAAACGCCAAAAACAAGGACAAGGGGCTGCATAGTGATGACGAGGAGGAGCCCCGGCCGCCGAACACAGGAGGACAGAAGGGGTTCCCCCCACAAGTGAAGACGGTGAACATGATATACACAACCCACATTCCCAAGAGGGAGCGGAATCGTGCACTAAGGGACATCTATGTGATGGAGCCCGTCGGCCCAAAGTTCAACCCATGGTCTGCTTGCCCAATCACCTTTGATCGCAGGGACCACCCCACTAGCATCCGTCATGGAGGATCCGCCGCACTGGTCCTAGACCCCATCATCGACAGATTTCACCTCACTCAAGTCCTTATGGACGGCGGCAGCAGCCTGAACCTGCTCTATCAGGATACAATGCGAAAAATGGGTATCGATCCCGCGAGGATCAAACCCAGCAAAACCACCTTTAAAGGCCTCATCCAGGTATAGAGGCCCATTGCACAGGCTCAATCACACTGGAAGTGGTCTTCGGATCACCGGACAACTTCCGAAGCGAGGAGTTAATCTTCGATATCGTCCCGTTTCGCAGTGGCTATCACGCACTGCTCGGACGAACATCATTCGCAAAATTTAATGCAGTGCTGCATTACGCATACCTCGAGCTCAAGATGCTAGGACCTAGGGGGGTCATAACGGTAAATGGAAACACAGAACGCTCGCTCCGCACGGAAGAGCACACTGCGGCGCTTGCAGCAGAAGTCCCCGGACACCTTCAAGCGAGTCTGGAACAAGCTGCAACAGGATCGCCTGGCTCGTTTAGAGCTCGCCTAGCAATTCGGCCCCCATCGCAGTCCCAGTCAAGCGATGAAATCCGTGCCGCGCGTACATAACTACGCACTGAAAATACCATGGACATTGGCGGGGGCACGATCAGGGCACGTCCCGCAATGTGGCCTAACCACCCTAGGGGTTGTATACCTTTATCATTCCTTTTCTCTTTCAGGGCATAACTCTCTGGAAGCCCTTTCCGGTAGTACGATTGCCGGACACATTCCGGAAGCAACAACCAAGGCGGCAAGAAGCTAAGATTAACATGGGAACCCCCAGGTGGTCTCTAATAATAATTGATATACCCGTTTTTCACTATCTATGCGCAGCTTGCCTTGGGATAGGACATTCGAATTGTCCTACTTTCTGCTTATTGCACTAATTGTACCAGTACGCTTCGACATATTATTTAAATAACAATGCATATCATTAGTCTATCATTGCATTATTTAAACTTTTCTCTCTCTCTCTCTCTCTCTTATATGTCCATTTACGACAATCCGCACCTGCATGTTCGGGTACGGTCAGTACGCCAGGGGCTTTCGTTTACCCCATAATACGGCGCAAGAAGTCCGGACACTTTCGACAGTGCGACACCCCGAACTTATAGCATTATATGCATCAGCTCCGAATCATGTCTTTGGTCAAATGTTGGGTTTGCCCGGCTCCCATGCTTTGGTACCTTACGTTCCGCTATATCGGCTAAGGTAGCGGTGGGAGAACTACTGCGATTGTGTCCCGGTTCTTCCGGACGAGCACCTCAGTAGAGAAAGCCGAAAACTGACTGTCATGATAAGGCGAGAGACTGGTCGCTGTTCGAGAGGTCTCAAGTCCTTAAAGACTTTTTCCGCTTCGGGCGAGGAGTCGGCCTTATTCGGCTTAGGCGTGTATAGCGCCCCAAATTCGGCCTTCCGAATACCAGGGGCTTCGCCAAAATTTATAATTATAGACTTCTATGGCTAAGTGAGAGTGATAAAGCATTATAGTCCGATTGCCTGGTTCGTTGCGTTGAACACCTCCCTTGAAGGACCCAAAATTGGCGTAAAGAGTGCTCAGGTTTATCCTGAACACCCCAGTACTAATTACATGGGGGCAGAAGCCGACGATTGGCCAACTCTCAGATGTTATAAACGGTCACACAGAAGGTAATATTTTAAATTAAAAAAGCGTCGCATGGCGCAAATGAACTCATTTCATATTACAGGATCACATGAGCATGTTCATTCAAAAATTACATCCTTGGCACACTCATCCGCCACAAGGCGGGAACCCTTCAGGACACTCTCATAGTACATCTCGGGGCAGCGATGCTCCATGCCCTCCGGCGGCCCCTCCTTCACCAGCTTCACGGCGTCCAACTTCGCCCAGTGCACCTTCGCCCGGGCAAAAGCCCTGCGCGCACCCTCAATGCAGACGGACCGCTTTATGACTTCAAGCCATGGGCAGGCGTCGACGAGCCGCCTTACCAGACCGAAGTAGTTGCCGGACAGGGGCTCGCCAGACCACATCCGGACTATAAGGCCCCTCATGGCTTGTTCGGCCGCCTTGTGAAGCTCGACCAACTGCTTCAGCTGGTCGCTCAAGGGCACGGGGTGTTCGGTTCCAGTATACTGAGACCAGAACAACTTCTTTGTTGAGCTCCCCTCCTCAGCTCGGTAAAACTCTGCGGCATCCAGTACACTGCGGGGAAGATCTGCAAATGCCCCTGGAGAGCTCCGAACTCGGGTAAAAAAAAGGAAAGTCTCCTTCACGTGCTTGCTTTGCATAATGAATGCCTTACCCGTTGCTATCTTCTTCACCACATCAATCTCTTGGAGGGCCTTGTGTGCTTCGGCCTTGGCGCTCCGGACGCTTTCAAGCGCCTGCGCGAGCTCGGACTCTCGCGTCTTAGAGTCAAGCTCCAAGGACTCGTGCTTTTTGGCAAGAGCCTCGAGCTCTTGCTGCACCTCGCCTACTCGGGCTTCTTGCTTCTCCCGTTCAATGCGCTCCTTGGCCGCTTTGTCTTCGGCCTCGGACAACGCCTTCCTCAGGGTTGCCACTTCGGTCATGGCCCCTGGCAAATCCATGATGATCCTATTACTTTACACCCGAATTTCTTTTTAAATATATAGACAAGGGTATTGCTTACCTTTGCTCTCCTTGAGCTGCCTCTTGGTAAGGCCGAGCTCATCCTCAGACTGCTCTGGGTCCTGCTTCAGCACAGAGACCTCCGCAGTACGTGCGGCAGCGACCAGCAGTGAAGCCTGCACATACACATAGACATTTTTCTGATTAGACTCCTGAGTTATCATTTGATCCTCGATCTGGCCTTTCTTTCCGAACACCGAACAGAGCATCAGGGGCTAGTATCCATGCGGGCATATTTTCCTATATCTTCATTGCTTACCTCAAAGCCTATTAGGAGGCTGGCGCAAGCTTCGGTCAGTCCGTTCTTGGCGGACTGAACTTTCTCGATCACCGCACTCATGATAGTGCGGTGCTCGTCGTCGATGGAAGCGCCGCGAAGCACTTCCAGCAAGTTGTCCGGTGCCTCTAGATAGACAGAGGACACCGGCACGGGCGGCTTGCCCCCCTTAACGGGGGTCGCCCGCCAGAGTCCGGAACCACCAAAGATTCCGGTGCAGTGCTCGGCTGGGGGCCGAACCTGGAGCCCATGGGAGTCTGGCTCCCTTTGTGCCCAAGGTCCGGAAGGTCGCCTCAAGGTGCCCCCAGGACTGCCTCCCCTTGGCCCGGTGCCTATTGAGACAACACCTCGACATTGTCCGCAGGGAAAGGAGTGGAGGCGGTCGGAAGAGAACCACTGTTCATATCTGACGAGTCCAACGAACTGCTCGATGAAGTTGCGTCGAGATGAGCTAGGGACGGACAACACAATCATGTTCGGCATGAGAAGAAGCAGTGCAGTACAACATACCACGAGTTACTATGGTATCCGGATACTTATGACTTCGCCAGGGGCTTGACCCTGGGTAGCCAATCATCGCCGCTGTAGGCGGCCGTCATGGAGCAGTCCAGAGGGAGAGTCTTGCCCTTCTTGGACCCTTTGGCCTCCCCGGTTGGGTCGGCCTTCCTTTTCTTGTCTCCCTCGGCTGGGGGGGGGGGAGAACTCTCCTCCTCCTCCTCGTTTTCATGGGAGGAGTGCGTGTCGGAGTCATCGAACAATGAGTCTGATACAACCTTGCGCCGGAGACCCTTCCGGGTCCCTGTGTCCTTCTTCTTGGCCTTCTTTGCCGGCACCTCGTAAATTGCCGGAGCCAGCATCTCCGTTAGGAGAGCATCTGCCGGATCTTTAGGCAGGGGGGCTGGGCAATCAAGCTCCTCCGCTGTCTTTATCCAGTCCTGTTAATGACATGGAAGCATAGATCCCGCACATGATTTAACTGGGCAAATAAATACCTTGTGAGATATCGAAACTTACCGGATTGGCATGGCGCTTTGCGCTGAGTCCGCAGTCCTCAGAGAGGGAAGGAGGTACCTCGGCGCCCTTGAACAGCACCCTCCAGACGTCCTTGTGCGTCGTGTCATAGAGCTCTCGCATCGTCTGGTGCTTGGCCGGGTCGAACTCCCACAAATTGAATGCCCGTCGTTGACACGGGAGAATCCGGCGGAAGAGCATGGCCTGGACCACGTTGACAAGCTTGATTTTCTTGCTCATCATGTTCCTGATGCAGGTCTGGAGTCCGGTCAGCTCTACCGAAGAACCCCAGGACAGGCCCTTCTCTTTCCAGGAAGTGAGCCGCATGGGGATTCCGGATCGAAATTTGGGGGACGCCGCCCAGTTGGTGTCGTGCGGCTCGGTGATGTAGAACCACCCCGATTGCCACCCCTTTATGGTCTCCACATAGGAGCCTTCGAGCCAGGTGACGTTAGGCATCTTGCCCACCATGGCGCCTCCGCACTCTGCTTGCTGGCCGACCACCACCTTCGGTTTGACATTGAAGGTCTTCAGCCACATGCCAAAATGGGGCTTGATGCGGAGGAAGGCCTCGCACGCGTTGATAAACACCGAGATGTTGAGGATGAAATTGGGGGCCAGATCATGAAAATCCAGCCCGTAGTAGAACATGAGCCCGCGGACGAACGGGTGAAGGGGAAATCCCAGTCCGCGGACGAAGTGGGTAAGAAAAACTACCCTCTCATGGGGTTCGGGCGTAGGGATGATCTGCCCTGCATCTGGCAGCCGGTGCGCGATATCCGTAGCCAGATATCCGGCTTCCCGTAACTTTGTGATGTTCTCCTCTGTGACGGAGGAGACCATCCACTTGCCTCCCGCTCCGGACAAGCTTGGAGTGGTTTGAGAAGAAAGACACGAACTTGGGCGCTGGAGCTCGAGTGTGCGAGGATGGGTAAGCAAGGAGGAAGAAGGCATGGGTAAAAAGAGTGAATCCTAATCCCTTTATAAGGGCGGAAGAGGCAATGCGCCTCCCCACTTGCCTGGCAAAATCTCTTATTCCCCAAGCGCTGTAATTGATGGCACGGTTGGGTTACCCACATCCGTATTGATGAGAATCCCGTAATAAGGGGAACACGATCTCTGCTTTAACAAGATGTGCCAAGAAAACCGCCCCGCGATATGTGCGGTGCTGGTTGAGAAAAACGGTTCGAATAATGACCGGGCCATGGCGTGATGTCGTGCTGCCAAAACGTGTCAGCAGATTAGATTTGTGGAAATATTATTCTCTCTACGGTGGTATGTGGAACTTGTTTTGTAGAGCCGGAAACTATCCTTGTGTTCAAACTCTTCCCTGGAGTATTCGGAGGAGGAACCCGCCTTGCAATGCCGAAGACAATACTGTGCGCCGGACTCATCGTCATTGAAGCCTGGTTCAGGGGCTACTGAGGGAGTCCTGGATTAGGGGGTCTCCGGACAGCCGGACTATATCCTTTAGTCGGACTGTTGGACTATGAAGATACAAGATTGAAGACTTCGTCCCGTGTCCGGATGGGACTCTACTTGGCGTGGAAGGCAAGCTAGGCAATACTGATATGTATATCTCCTCCCTTGTAACCGACCTTGTGTAACCCTAGCCCCCTCCGGTGTCTATATAAACCGGAGGGTTTAGTCCGTAGGACAACATACAATCATACCATAGGCTAGCTTCTAGGGTTTAGCCTCTACGATCTCGTGGTAGATCAACTCTTGTAATACTCATATCATCAAGAACAATCAAGCAGGACGTAGGGTATTACCTCCATCAAGAGGGCCCGAACCTGGGTAAATATCGTGTCCCCTGCTTCCTGTTACCATCCGCCTTAGACGCACAGTTCGGGACCCCCTACCCGAGATCCGCCAGTTTTGACACCGACACCCCCACTCATTGGAATCGGCGGCAAACGCCGGGCGAACCTTGCCCATCGCCTCTTGGTTGAGCACCATCGACCGCTCAATGGCGGGCTCGAAGACCGGCATTGCGGGGGCCGAGGTACGTGACTCCTTCCTCTTCTTCTTTCGGCTTGGTGCCATGGCGGCGGGGGAGTTGGTGTCAGATTGGACCGAGGGAAGAGATCCGCTGCCTTCCGGAAGATGAGGGAGCTGCGAAGAGTGCTGCCTGTAAAGGAGGCGGAGCTATGAAGACGACAGTGGTTGCCTAGCCAGGCGGAAATCGAGGCTGCGTGGGGAAGTGGAGGGCCCACGTCCCATCACTCGCCATGCGTCAATAAAGGCTACATGCTATTGGGGCCCGTGGTGCTCCGCATTTGCCCGTTGGCTTTGCCTCGAAGCCAAGTCCGAGCGCGCCTTGGGCCCGGGGGCTACTGTTGGCGTCCTGGGAACGGGGGTACCCAGACTTGCCTGCCTGCGGCCCAGGGCGTGGCTCATCTGGCGGTCTGGTACACCCCATCTTCACTAGCAACCACTCAAGACCCTCGCGAGGCGAAGGACACCAAGACCTCCGGGGCGGCCTCCTTAGGCCGGCTCCCGAGGAGCGGAGATATCTATGCAAGGGGCACCTCGCAAGGTTCGCATGACGTGAACCATGACGACCAAGGCTAGGCGGGTGCCAGCGGGCGCAGGGTGCCAGATTCCTCTTTGGTGCTAAAGAGGCAAGCACAGGTGAGGAGTCCCAAGGCATCAGACAAAGGTTTCCATATCGGTGCAACAAGACCAAGACCAGCAGGACGGCAGGACAGAGGTCACCGTGGATCCCACGGCGGCGTCACTACCAGAGCCTTTGGCAGGCGAAGACCACCTTTTGTCAGGATAACTTGTACTAGTTGTCTCCCTTCAAAATTGGCCATTGTGGGATCCCTTCCCGCCTAAACATTTGGGAAGAGGACCAGGGCCCCTATAAATAAGACTAGCCACCACCCTAGGAGGGAGGATCATTCAGACCATCCTCACACACACAAGCTCATCGAGCTCAAGAACACCTCTTCTCAGGAGGCTGTTCATCCTTTGTACTAGTTCATCCTCACCCCACGAGGCAATCCACCACACCACACTGGAGTAGGGTATTACACCACAACGGTGGCCTGGACCAGTATAAACTCTCGTGTCTCTTGTTCCTTGGGTTCGACGAGCTAGGCCCAGAGATCGTTGCGAGAATGAGCGAGTGAGAGAGAGAGAGAGATCGATCTTCGTGCGCACCCCAGTGTTCGAACCTCAAGGGTTTGCCGGAACCCATGATCCGACAGTAACCCCTCAGTTCCCCAATAAATATCCGAAACGTCCCAAAACCTTTCAGGTGTCCGAATACCTTTGTCCAATATATCAATCTTTACCTCTCGACTATTCCAAGACTCCTCTTCATGTCCGTGATCTCATTCGGGACTCCGAACAAACTTCGGTCACCAAAACACATAACTCATAATACAAATCGTCATCGAATGTTAAGCGTGCGGACCCTACGGGTTCGAGAACTATGCATACATGACCGAGACACATCTCTAGTCAATAACCAATAGCAGAACCTGGATGCTCATATTGGCTCCTACATATTCTACGAAGATCTTTATCGGTCAAACTGCATAACAACACATGTTATTCCCTATGTCATCAGTATGTCACTTGCCCGAGATTCGATCGTCGGTATCATCATACCTAGTTCAATCTCATTACCGACAAGTCTCTTTACTCGTTTGTAATGCATCATCCCGCAACTAACTCATTATCACATTGCTTGCAAGGCTTATAGTGATGTGCATTACCGAGAGGGCCCAGAGATACCTCTCCGATACACGGAGTGACAAATTCCGCAACTAACTCATTAGTCACATTGCTTGTATCTTTATAATCACCCATTTATGTTGTGACGTTTGATAGCACACAAGGTGTTCCTCCGGTATTCGGGAGTTGCATAATCTCATAGTCAGAGGAACATGTATAAGTCATGAAGAAAGCAATAGCAATAAAACTAAACGATCATTATACTAAGCTAACGGATGGGTCTTGTCCATCACATCATTCTCTAATGATGTGATTTCATTGATCAAATGACAACACATGTCTATGCTCAGGAAACTTAACCATCTTTGATTAACGAGCTAGTCAAGTAGAGGCATATTAGGGACACTTTGTTTGTCTATGTATTCACACATGTATCAAGTTTCCGGTTAATACAATTCTAGCATGAATAATAAACATTTATCATGATATAAGGAAATATAAATAACAACTCTATTATTGCCTCTAGGGTATATTTCCTTCACTAACTCGCTCCCCAAATATCATTTTATTGTGCAATCGTCGCCGGTGAAAGATGGGCATGTGGACCCGTGTCGTGAGGGCAACTTCGGTGGCCCACTCCGGAGAGGGCGTGGCTACAGCCGCCATGGACGTGCTAACAATGTGCATGAGCGTGGCCGCAATCTGCGACTGGGCGGCCAAGGCAACCCAAACGGCCGCTGTTTGCTTCTCAGGTGGCGGCAGAAACATTTGCCTCGGGGATAGCAACTGGCGAGAGCGGCACAACAGCCGTCCGTTCCACAGCGGCGGCCTTAGTCCTGATGGAGGCCGCCCATGACCATGTCGAGGCCGCCCACGCCTAGCTCATGGCGGTCACCGCACAAATCAAACAAACCTTCTCCGACAACGGTCAATAACCCATGACCGAAGAGTTGGCAATCGTCGAGAGCGTTCGAGCAGCCGTCCGTTCCTCTCCAACATACCTTGCGACGATGGAGCCTGTCCAAGCCCAGATCGCGACCGCCCACACCCAGCTCGTAGTGGCCTTTTCCAAAGAGATGGCGGACGCGGATGGCGAGATGCTTGCCGAGTATGGTGTGATGGATGCCATGGATCCCCTTTGCCAGGAGACCATCGGGCGCGAGCTGGACATGGAGGCGGCGGAGATCAATGAGCACCAGACGTAGTTGTACTCTTTGTTTTGTTTAATTAAGAGCGCCAGTCTTTAATTGGTTAGAGTAATGTTTAGGTCAGCTAGCTCTGTTTAATTGCTGAACTTGCTCGATTAAGAAGTGTGGGTGTGCTGTAGTCTCCTTTATGTACCCAAATTATGCAATGACGTGGATGACCACTGTAACCAGGGAAATTCGAACCAAAATTTTTGACGTTCAAACTCATCACACATGGGTTGAGCTATCTGAATCATTTGTGATGTTCACATATCGTACAAAGTTCTGAATAAGGGACCGTGTCTGATGACACTTTGCGCGCCAGTTTTTTCGCTGAAGCGATTCCAAATTTTCGGCTTCCGCGGAAATATCTACCTCCCCGCCCCTCCCCTTACCAAAAGCCACATTTCCCCTGTTTACGCCTTCCTTTCCAAGTTGAAACCTTCACTCCTTGCTTGCAGGGCCGCCTCCTCGCTGGCGTCCCTCCTTCACGCCGCTCGGCCTCGTCTATCCAGATAGGTAATCCACACCCGACCCCCATCCTTCTCCTCCTTCCACATCCCACATGCCCCGACCGCCGACGCGACACCTTCCACCCAAATCACCGACCCCTCCACCAAATAAGCTCCGCCCTAAGCCATGGTGCATGTAGTATAGCCAGGATCTCAAGGAGCATTTGGCAGCGGAGAAGCAAATCGCGGCCGCACGCGTGGATGAGGTCGCGATCGCTGCCATTCGTGCCGACCCCCAGATCTTGGAGGAGCACCTTGCCATTTGCTAGCTACGCCGATTAAGCATGCTCGGTTTACCCGTTGCGTGTACTTCTCCTGCCTTTCCTTCACAAATTCTAGTGAATTGTGCTATCTAATTTTACCATGCAATTTGTTGCTCTAGTGTATATGTTCTATATGTCGTGCAGTGTGCTGCTCACTTATTAACTGTTTTGTTAATTAGTTGTCGTCTTTAGTTAACTGTTTGGTTCAATTCTGCAAATGTGATGTTCAATTCTTCAGGCTACAATTTTGTATTGTCTTCCATGTGAGAAATAAATCGAATTTATCTTTACAAAATACATGAGAAATGAATACAATTGCTATATTTCAAAGTTTTCAAGCATGCTTGGTTTGGTTATACATTGTGCAATGTGGTGCTCAGTTAACGTTTGGTTCATTTGTGTTGTGGTGTTTAGTTAACTGTTTGGTTCAATTCTGCAATGCGATGTTCAATAGTTGTGGGTGCATTCTGTTATTGTATACCATGTGAGGAATAAATTGAATTTGGCTGTAGTAAATACATGAGAAACAAATACAATTGATATATTTCCAAGTTGTTAAGCATGCTTGGTTTGGTTAGCTGTTCGATCTTCTATTAGGAGTATGTTATATTGTGCAATGTGGTGCTCATTTAATATTTGGTTCATTTGTTGTTGTGTTTCGTTAATTGCTTGGTTCAATTCTGCAATGCGATGTCCAATTATCGTTGGTAGAATTTTGTATTGTTGTGCATGTGAGGAATAAATCAAATTTGGGTGCACTTAATACATGAGAAACATATACAAGTGCTATATTTCCTAGTTCTTAATCATGCTTGGTTTGGATAAATGGGTTTTCCATGTGGCTTGAATTAATCTGATGAATCTGCAATGTGCTTATTTTTCATCAACATATTTTACTGATAGCATGCGAACCCTTACTTAACCTGATGACTAACTACCTTATATGTGTTGCAGGGAAACAATGGGAAGCACTGAGGTTTACAATCGAGGTTAGCACGTGCATGGTCCGTTGTCTAATAGCACATTATTGTGCAATAGCAGGAACCATTCTAATATTTAGGTTTTTAACAATTTGGTCTTGCACATGTAGGTCTTGCTGTCAGAGGTTTTGACCCACTATTCGACCCTTTTTGCATATGGGGAAATGAGTTGTCCATGAATATCAATCAAGTCAAGAAACTAAGAAAGATTGTTAGGATAAAGAAATTAGCGACAAAAAACAACAAGATCTTTGTCTGCACAATGAAGAAGACATCAGTTCACTACAAGACGGTACTAACTATTATACCTTGCCTTTTTTACTCCTTTGCCCCATTTCCAATATAGAGAAGATATTTATGCACATCCTTGTTTTCAGGCCTTTCTAAAGCAGTTCACTGATGATTACCTCTCAAACCACCTCTATGGTCAGGAGGCGAGGAAGGTTTTCATACAACACCCACGGTTCAATATTGAAGTGCTCCTGAAGAGGACGAAGGACGGACGGTCGATCATCCACAAGCACTAGTCTAAAGTGGCAAAGACCTTCAACATGAATGAAGGCTCAATATTCGCCTTCCGCTTTAGCAGTTTTCCAGATGAGATGCATCTGTCTATATACCATCTATGATACTAATTTTGGAAGGTTCTACATGTTGCATGTAAATTTGGTGCTGGTGCAGTTGTGTAATGGGGTAGCTGAGTGCTGAAGCTATATCATGTTGTACTCTGATGTATTTCAATTATGAAATCATGCTTCCTTAATATGGAAATGAAATATATTATGTGCTTAATATGAATGTCAATTAGATTAATAAATGGATTATTAATAATAGGGCAATTAGCCTGCTAATTGGGTTTTGCTATTGTAAACGGTTATTTAGAAAATACCGTGGGCGATGACCTCAGGCAACGCACACAAGTTCTAGGAATAAACCGTGTTGGATCAATGAACAATCACACACGACCTTCTCTTGAAAACTGTTTGCATTAGGCCACCTTACGCAAACGTTTACCACATAAAAACTATGTGTGATGGACAACCTTTGCCACACAGTTTCTTCTACGCACCGTGTGTGATGCATTCAATAATGCAAACGATAAAATTGTTAATATCGTGTGCAATGGCAACACTATCACAAACGATTTAACAGGGAAAATTGTGTGTGATGTACCTGTGAACGGAAATGTTTTCCTTGGAGCGACTGTGTGGGATGTACATACGAACGGAACTGCTTAGCGTGAATTGACTGTGTGGGATGTACTTGTGATTGGAAACAATTTCTCCTGTATAATTGTATTTTTAGCTCTATTGTATGTATTTCCGTATTTGAGCACTCGCCGGTCGCACACGACCTCATTTTGCCGAGCGTGTGTGCCAGGAGGGCATATCCCCAACGGTTTCTGGGTCATGTGGGAAGGACCCCCCTATCGCCATCACTCACTAGGTGATGGTTCCAAATGCCGACGAGGAAAGGGATAAAAACTGTTTGTATAGCACCGACGCGTACCAGTGGTACATGAACAACTAGCTGACAGTATAAGTATAGTGATAAAGGACAACACATACTTACAAGAACAATGTAGAGCTAAACTTCTTCATAATCATTGGGTTTATTTAAATTAATGTAAGCATTAATATAGGTACGATAATTAGGAGAGAACAATGGATATGCAGGTTATCATGCACACTGATGTCACATAATCAATCAGGTATGAATGTAAGTACAACAATACAAGACAATAGGTACTAACAAGAGCAAAGAAGCGAGCGACATAGTTGCGATATCCTAGGTTTTGTGGCGCTGGTTCTATCGCCAATATAAGTGGGGTGATGTCTGATTTCTGCGGTACCACCACCTTTTTCAAGGACTTTGCTACTACTCCTTTAGGTTCTGCAATCACTCTCTTACTTTTGGATGTCTGATACACAAGAGCAACATTTGAATTGAAAAACATGGTATGATGACAAATGGAATGCGTATTGATAATGGGTGGGTATGGAAACTTCGCATATATGATGAGTAAACTAAGCACATGGCGGTGCAAAGAAGCAGAAGAAACGCAAGACAACTTAAGCAAGTTACGTGCAACCAATAAAACCTTGCCAAATTAGAACAGGCACCTTGTAGGGTGAACATGATAGGCCATCTGCCTTTGAATCCTTGAGCTCAGAATAGTCATTAGGATCATATTCTGAACACGAATCTGTAGGTGTGGAGTGTGTGGGCTTCATTCCATCCAGAATGGAACTCAATGCCTTGATGCCATGTTTGTTAGTCATTGCACTATTCCGCGTTACTCTTGTGATGTGCGCATTCTCATATTCATTGTGATTTTGTTCAATATCTGAGAAGCATGAGAACATAAATAGTAGTGAGATTATCTTTGTAATGCAGAGGATATTCTAATATAATAGGGGGTCCTTGTAAACCCTTGTGTGCTATTACTGGATTTTGATGAGAGAGCCCTTGTGTGCTGTAATTTGGTGTGTGAAATAATATAATCTGGCACAACTACACAAAAAATAGGCTCCTTGTTGGGAGCTCTAGAAGTAAGGATAGTTGGCAGATGATAGGTTCATAATATGCTGTATTGAAAGTTTATTGTGAAACCATGACAACGAGAGTGCATAGAGAAATAGTATTCCAACGTGTCTCTATATGTGGTACACATGCATTTCGAAACTCATGTAGAAACATTAGCTGGACAATTAAATGTAAGGTTTGAAAATATGAGTGGCATGTAGTTTCGCTTGAAGGATGGAGTGCTGCTAATATGACACAAAGCCACTACGCAGATTGTAATGTTGTTGAAAGGGGGTCACCATTAGCATCATAAATAAATTATGGAAGTGGAACTGGATGGAAAATATAGAGTTGTATTGCCACTACTAATCGAAAGCCTATCGATCACCTACAGGTGTAAGTGCATCTAGTGCCACCCCTAGTTGGTTTTGGAGTATTGACGACAAACCTAGTTGAGGGACTAATGTGTTTGTGAGAATTGCAGGATAACACAGGTAGAAGTCCCTCATTGATTTGGTTTTACTACCAGAGATGACCCCTAAAAATGTATGAAGACATTGAAGTCAAAGGTGGTATATGAAGATATTCACATTGAAGCCTATGACATAAGAAGACACGTTATGAAGCCTATGGAGCTCGAAGACTTAGATCTTTCATAGTTCTCTTTCTTTTGTGTTGAGTCATAGGAACCACCGTACTGTTAAGTGGGGTCCAGGAGAACCAGTCAGAATGACTGAAGTGATGCCTAAACCAAAAACCTATGTCTTCGAGTGAAGACAATGAGAGCGAATCTTGTCCAGAGTCGGACAAGTCAGCTTTGCTTGTAGCCCAAGTAAAGTTGCCGTGTGAGTTTGAAATCTGACCGTTGGAACACGTGTCAGTTCCTTAGTGACCCAGGGTCATTTCGGACAAATCAGGTCGGGTTGCCAAGTGGCTATAAATAGCCCACCCCCTACAACCATAAACGGTCGGCTGCTCAGATTGAAAGTACGGCTTTTGTCGTTTGAGAGCAACCCACCTCGAAGCCTTTGAGAGAGAATTCCTTGCGAGGATAAAGCCCTAACCACTAGAGCCAGAGAGAACTGGGCATCACTTAAGTCTTCTTGTCTGTGTGATCTGAAGACTTATTACACTTGAGGATTGTGCATCCTCCAGCCGGTTAGGCGTCGCGTTCTGAGCATCCAAGAGACATTGTGGATTGCCGGTGAACGAAGTCTATGAAGGTTTGGGAGTCTACCTTGAAGATTTACCAGAGTGATTGGGCGAGGTCTATGTGACCTTAGCTCAAGGAGAATACGGTGAGGACTGGGTGTCCTGAGCTGCGTGTTCAGGACTGGGTGTCCGGGACTGTGTGTCCTAAGGTTTAAATACCTAGCCGCTCCAACCAGACGTACAGTTGTCACAGCAACTGGAACTGGTCCAACAAATCATTGTCTTCAACGAGTCACTGGTTTCATCTTCACTTCCCTTTACTTACCGTTACTCCTTGTGAAGTCATTGTATGTTTGCACTATCATTTGTCTTCACTGAGTGACTGCGTGTTCTGTTTGGCTTCACAATATCTTCCTACCTGATCCTTACTACCTAGCTGCTATTAGTCTTTGTGCTTTCACTTCATTGAATACTTGACTATGGTTTGCCTAGTGTAGTCCACTTTCTGCTGCATGGTAATATGTTTAATTTTATCGTTTGTCTTCAAAACTTCTATGTTCTGAAGACTTTCATAAAAATCGCCTATTCACCCCCCTCTAGTCGATATAACGCACTTTCAACAGGCCAGATCTATTCACCTGAAGGCGCGCTACTATTACTATCAGTCTAGTGTGTCAAAGGCCGCACAGCTGCCAACATTTCCTGGATATTATGGCAGACCAACTCGAATTGCTGAAGGCAACTTGTAGAAGCGGCCAAATAGAGCCGTCGACTGTAGATGTCCCTGCTTGACTTCTTGATGTGGAACATACTTTACTTATTAAATAAGACTAGTAGAGGATCATCTTAAAGAATAGAAGAGGAAGTATATTAGGGAGATTCCATTTCTTTCTATACAATGTTGGTCACCCACCCATGATAAATCAGAGCATCCAAAGAAATGCAATTCCATGCTGTCTCTCTCTATGTGGCCGCAAGCATTTGGAAACTCAAGTGGGAGCATTAGCTGACCAATTAAATGTATGTCTGTTAACTAATATGAATATCATGTCACATTCATATTGGAACAACTAAGCTTTGGAATTAGGATTGGTGTGTTGTTTAGCTTTAAAGGGTGGATTGCTGCTAGTAGGGCACAAAGCACCTACCCAGATCATAGTGTAGATATAATTGGAAAACCCTAAGCATCACGAGTAAAATCCGAAAAGTGGAACTTGCTGGAAAATATGTGCTAGTATTGCCGGTATGATTAGAAAGGGTTCGGATATCAGCTCTCTATAACTGAAGGCACAGTACTGTTACTATCAGTCTAACTCTCAAAGGCAACACATACAACCGAATACGAAGTGTTGAAAGCATCCATGACAAGTGACATGAAGACCAACACAAAGAGTTGAAAGCGTCCATGACAAGCGGCCGAATAGACCTGTACACTGCAAATGTCCCCGCCCCTCTTCACTACAAGGAACATACTGTACTACTATTATACTCCCTTTGTTCCTAAATACATGTCTTTGTAGAGATTCCACAATGGATCACATACAAATGCATATAGATACATTTTAGAGTGTAGATTCACTCATTTTGCTCTGTATGTAGACCATGGAGGAATCTCTACAAAGACTTATATTTCGGAACGGAGAGAGTACTTGTTGGGGAACGCAGTATTTCAAAAATTTTCCTACGATCACGCAAGATCTATCTAGGAGATGCATAGTAACGAGCGGGGAGAGTGTGTTGATGCGGAGCATCCTATGGACATCACCATGTCAAGAGTCCGTTCGGCGAGTGACACGTGCGACATCTACTTCACATACACAAAGGTGAATCGTCTCCTTTACATGTGCTCACTTGACCCCTTCGAGGATGGTATACTACTTGACACTTCTCCCGTGTGCATGCATAGGTATTGTTGGAACGCTATGGACGACGAGGAGGAGTGCAACCGCCAAGGAACAACTACACCATCCGCGAGGAAAGCCTGGAAACGAAGAAGGAAGAAGAAGCAGGGACAAGCTTCTAGAAAGCCCGGAACTTCCGGACTCTGCCTGGAACTTCCGCCCCCCGGACCTTTCGGCCTGCCCGGAACCTCCGGCCCCCGGAGTCCAGACCAGCCCCGAGCGCGCCAACTCTCTGGATAGCCTGGAACCCGCCCGGAACCTGCCCGGAACTTTCGGAGCCCGGAACTTCCGGCCCCACCCGGAACTTCCGGCCCCACCCGGAACTTCCGGCCTACCTGTGTGCAAAGACTCAGGCCAAGGGCCCATGTATCCCCCCTCTCACTTACCCCTTCATGGGCTAGCACTATATATACTCCCCCACCTCCTCCTAGTTAGGGTTAGCGTTGGTTTAGCTCATTTGAGAGATAGAGCTACGCTCATCCATATCGGATCTCCTCTGTGCGAGAGACTGCTGCCTATTCGGAGAAGATCCCTTTGGATTCAAGACCCCTTTCTAAGGGAAGACCCCCCTGTGGATTCAAGACCTCACGAAGAAGACCGGCTACCCTTGTATCGTCCTTAGTTGTCCGTGGATTGTGTATCTTCTCTCATGTACTCGTGGATCTTGCGCATGTGTGATCATTCTTGTTGGTTTGAGTGTTCTCTTGTGTTCCCCTCGTGTTTTTCCCCTCGTTTCCCTCCTCGTGTTCTTCGCGGGATCCGCTCCTTTCGTGAAAGATCGGGCGATTAGGGTTCTACCCTACATCATCTTGGTATCATGAGCCACGTTGATCACGATTTCGGAGCCCCTCTTTGTTTGCTAGCCTAATTTTCTTGATTTTGTCCCTAATTCATAAATCCCCACCAAAAATAGCCCCAATTTTTTTGTGATTTGTTGGTTTGACGATGTTTTGTTGATTTTGATCCATGGATTCGTTGTGTTTCAAGTGGATCTAGCTTTCCCCCATCTTCCCCCCTTTCCATCCACGAAATCTCCCCAATTTTGACCTTGGAAATCGAGTTTTTCTGCCCCCGTTCTCAGATCTGGAATTTAGGGTTCGTCTCGGAAGAAATTCCACGACCCCCGGAACTTCCGTCCCAGCCCCGGAACTTCCGGGCTAAACAGAGAGTTTACCCAAAATCCCCCGGCTTCCCCGAGACTTTTTCCGCGACCCCTGGAACTTTCGGACACCCCCCGAAACTTCCGGCCCTAGGCCCGGAACTTCCGGCCTAACCCGATACATTACACAGAATTTCAGCATCAGCCTTCTTCACCGTTTTCATCACAAATTTTCACTCCGAACTCCGATTCGAGTGTTCTTTGGCTCGTTTTGAAGCTATAGACGTGCCTGAGGACCTAACCTTGGTTTCACAACCTTTTGACACCATCAAATTTTGTGAATTTTGGCATCTTTGCCAAGTGCTTCCACCACATCATCCGCTACACCACCGCAGACTTCCGCAACCTAACCAATTTTGTTCCCCATCGCATATGTGGTTGCTTGAGGAGTGATTTGAGTCTCCTAAGGTGTCTAGGCTACTTAGGGACGGTTGCTTCTTCAACCACCACCACCACCATAACTTCCGCATAGGCTTACCAACCATACACTTCTTACACCCCAACCTAACCCAATTTTGTTTGTGTTGTGAGTTGTGTCTCCTAACGTGTTTCGGCTACTTAGGGACCGTGCTTCCAACTCCGACTCACATAACCCAATAACCCTCCATTTATGCATTGCCTACTCACATAATCCATCATTGCATTGCCGCAATCCCATTGAGCTTCCGCAACACCACCACCGCATCCCGCTACCACCATTTGACATTTGAGATTTTGAGTTTGCGGTTTTTCCGCTTCCTAAGGTGTTTCAGCTACTTAGGGACGAGTCTCCATCATATTGGTATCTCCATCAAGATCACCTCCACTCATCATCGCCAAGGACGGTAACCTCCATATCATCTTGGTATCATGGTATCCCTCCATTGTATATTACCTTGCAATTGCATTGATAACCCCTAGCTCATTTTGTGTCACTTGCCTATCGAGACTAGCCATTTGAGTATTGCCGGCAATGTTACTTGTGCACATTAGTGATCTACACCATACATTGCATACATACCATACCATATCGGTATCATCTTGGTATCATATCATCCTTCATGCCTCAAGTTTGTTCCCGCATATACACAATAGCTATATTGGTTTGTGCATTGTGCAAAAGTGGCCATACAAAAAAAGAGAATAAAGCTTTTAAGCAAAGAAAAAGAGTGAACAAAGAGCTTGTAAGCAAGTGCCATAGCATCATACCACATTGTCATATAAGATCATCTTGGATCACCTTGTGAGAAACACCGGGAACCATACATATATAGCATACTTGGGATAGAAAGTTGATACATTTTGCATCTTATAGGTTGTGCACAAGTGTCGTATCCGCCTATAAAGCAATCATGCTAGCGTCTCTCTTGAGTTGTGCAACACGAGCGTTTTCCGTGGTTTCCACATTTTGTGCTCATCCTTGGTTGCACGACCCCATTTATCTATCCGTGTGTGCGTTTCCGTGTGCCATTCATTGCTATTGGTCTACTTGTTACACTTGCGAATTTGTGAATCTCTTTCAACATTATTGACTCTTGCTAACATTTTGCATTAAATTTTTGTGCCATTATCCTCACCGAGCTCCACCATAAGCCTTATTTGTGTAGGTGTGAGAAACCGACAAGAATTGGTACCAATTGTGCTATTTCCTTGTCCACATTGGAGTGATCATTGATCCACTTTCAACTTCGGTCAAGGTACATTTGGTATTCGTTCTTCTCTTTCTACCACTCACATTTTTCTCTTGGAGTGATGGATAGGCAAGGCATTTCATCTTCGGTCTACAACAACAACGATGAGTTGGATGCCACGAACAACTCCAACAACGCCAAGATGCAAGCTCAAATGGAGGAGATCAAAGCCCTCATCAAGTTCTACAAGAGATCTTCCTCATCTTCGAGAAGACGCTCAAGTACACATGCTTCCGAGCTACCGTCTTCGGCAAGGTCACATCGGCATTGACACCATCACCACCACGAATGTGATGGTCAAGATCTCAACACCAACAACCGCTCAACGTCTTCATGATCTCCCTCGGCATCTTCGCCAAGCGACTTCAAGGCATCTTCACCTATGGACATACAACATCTTCGCCCACAAGCACTTCAAGAGAAGCTCCCCAAGCTCAAGTCCGCGACTTCCACGAGCTACTACGACCTCGACATCGACCATGAGATTCCTTTCTATGGAACTCTAGAACCCGAGGAGTATCTCGAGTGGGAATGTTTGATGGACGACTACCTCAAGCTACATCAACTAGCTCCCGAAGATCAAGTGAAGTGCGCCACAAGGAACTTCCACGACTACGCGTCCACATGGTGGCTTCACACACCTTCGGAGACCTACAACATGAGTTGGCCCAAGACAAAGAGAGCTTTGTGGCGAGAGTTTGTGCCTCCAATCTACACGGCACAACTTCAACGCCAATTGGAGAACACCATCCAAGGATCCAAGTCCATCGACGAGTACTTCAAGGAGATGAAGATTGCCTTGCGACGAGCCGGCGTGGACAACCCCATTTTGATGAAGTTCCACTTCATGATGGGACTACACAACGACATCTCCAAGACGATCTTCCTCGTGAACTATAAGTCCCTTGACGACAACTACATTGGTGCTCTTAAGGCGGAACGAGAACTCATGAAGGCCAAGGCATGTCGACCCCAAGCACACTTCTCGAAGACCAAGCTCCAAGAAGGCGAGCATGAGGATAGTATCACAAAGATGTCCAAGCCCGATGAGATCCAAGACGATGCTCCCAAGTTCGACTTCACCGCCATCCCTCTTTGTGGCATTGATGATGCCGAGTCTACTTCAACTCCTTTTCAAGATGGTGCGGCGACAACTACGACTATGAAGACCATCAAGGACCAAGATTTGGAGGCGCATGACATGGTGACGAGCACGGATGATGTTTCCATCTTAGGAGGCAAGAGTGATGATGTGCCATCTTCGGCCTTCATCCACGGTGACAACATCGAGATGGTTGAGCATGGGATTTTCCCTTTGACCACGGTGACGTATGATGACTTGAGTGACTTGTGCCACCATATTGAGAGTGAGAGCGACTTCACCACTAGCCCCATATATGATGTGTTGCCACAATTCCCATGTGAGGAGAGCCACAACCCCCACCACCTGAGTGAGATGTGTGACTCCACCATATGTGAGTTTAAGTGCACCTACTTTGAGGGAGTGAGTGAACCACCACATAGAGAGAGTGAGATAGTTGATAGGTCATGTGAGGCCACTTTCAACACTAACGACTTGACCTCTACCTCTATTGTGTCTTCTCATTTGGTGCTAGGTCCCATCTATGATGATGCGCCTATTCGCGATGACTTCGTCCTCCCTTTGGACAAGACGATGGCCATGGTGGAATATGATGCACCCCCACATGGTTCCATCAAGATGAAGATGACCACCATTTGGTCTTTCCCACCTCACCTACACCACATGAGTGGAATGAACAAGGTAACATAGGTGAAGGTGATGCTCTAGTCCCACTAGTGGACATTCATGACATTGATTGCTTGCATGATGTTGATCCCCCTATTGACATGCTTCATGCTAGTATGATTTCCCATGCGATGATTTACCCATTTATGATGAGTATGATGATTGCCATGTGGAGTCTTTTAGTTGTGATGCCATGTTACATAGGATTTCTTGTGCTAATTCTCTCGGTCACATCATGTTTGCCAATCGGCTTGACTTATCATATGCTATGCATGAGATCAATCATATGTCATATTTGCAATCTCTTCATAGTGACTATGCATATGCTATTAAAATGAACCCAATTTGCACATATGGCATAGATGACAAGCCTATGGTTATTGGCATTTGTTTCTCTTGTGATGATATTGACATGCTACCTTTGCATCATTTATCTCATATGCCATGCCATAACCACCTAGCTTCGGATATGCATTGTTTTGGATATTGTCCATTTTCTCCATATGATGTTTCCATTATTGCTCATGGGGAGACCCCCATAGTTTCCTCATACATGTTTGGAGATTTTGATCACTCCCATCCATTGCATGATCCCAATACTTATGTGCGCAATTTGCTTCCCATGAATAAACATGCTATTGATGTGCCATATACTTGTATGCTCAATTTGCATCCCCATCATGTTATACACAATAACTATTCTTTCATGATGGATGACATGTTCTTATACCATGCATCAAATTTCTTTGAGCGATGCTTATCTTGTGCTAATTTCCACGTGCAAATACACATCATGATGGATGATGTGTACATTTACCATGCGCACAATTTCTTTAGTTTGTGTCTCTTTTGTGTAGGTACCCATGAATACTTGTCAACCTCGCAATCCCACGAGTTGACAAAACGAGCTCTAGAGAGCAATGATGACTTGGGATCCCATGGATTATCCTTCCCACCGCTTTCTTCGCGCAAAGACTTCGCGCATTTAGTCGACATGTCCCTCACATGGTTATGGATTATTGTCCATTACATTTTCTATGCCCATCTTGCCATGTTCACTTTGCATGATATGCTCATTCCCATGCCTTTGCCATGCATTTGTGACCCATGCTTTGCATTACACATGATGATTGATTCTACTACTTGTATGTGTATTTGCAAGCTTGGTGGAGATATAACTTGTTATTACCATATTTTCTTTGTGCCCCATGCCTATGATTATACTATGATCTTGCTTTGTGTTCGTGCTTCCGATATGTCATGTGCATTGCCTATGCCTATTATTTGCTCACATGACATGTTTGCCATGATTTCCTCTAGTATGTTGCATCTTCGCACTACTAGCTTGCACGACTTGATTACTATACTTGCTTATGGTGCATCCCCAATGATCCATACTTGCTCACTTCACGCGGTTGATGACAACCATCTACATGCTTTGCACATGATTATTATTGCTTCTTGTCATATCTCTCCATATGCTGCATCTCTCATGCTAGATGATTTGACATGTATTGAGTGCAACAATGCCCCTAATATTGATAATGAGTTTGCCCCCATAGCATTCTCACATATGTTTGGAGATTTTAACATATTTAGTGTGAAGCATGCTTGTCTTACCTCTTTGCACCATATACCTAGTGCCATGAATATTGCCATTGTTGCATCATATTATTCATGCACTTGTGCTTCTAATGGTTATGTGCAAGAGAATAGAACCATCATGATGGATGATGTGTTTATCTACCATGCGCATACGCTCTTTGTTTTGTTGTGTGCATGTGTAGGATACTTGGACCTTGTGTCAACTTCCACGTCACGTGAGTTGACAATCCAAGCTCTTGAGAGCGAACCACCTCCTACCATGACGATTCTACATCGCACTTGCTTGTACTTCGGCATTGTGAAGGACACACAAGGACATGATTTCAAGGTCATATCCTTCTCTTTTGAGAACCCCCAAACCATGAGACTTGGACCACTTGACTGCACACTTGTTAGAGATCTTGCTTCGACTTGTCATTTTCACCATTCCATGCATCATGATATATATGCCTTGTGTGTTGCATCCAATTCTTGGATTACTTGTTCCTCTCACATGTTTGGTTGCAACAATGTCATCACTTCACATATGCCATGTCCCATTGATTGCTACATGCTTGTCTTGATTGCCTCACACAAGATGAACAATTGCTCTTTCTATTGTGTTGAGTGCCACACTATCTTCACTACACCCTATGCACATTATGGTTGGATTGTCTTGCACTTGACCCATGTGTTTAGACATTGCATTTCTTTTGGTGTTGTGAATGATTCCTATGCCTACCATAGACCTTTCATTGAGCGCTTCGCCCATGTTTGCTATGAACTTGAGGTAGATGCTTCTTCTCTTATCACACACATTTGCATCACTACCTCACATTCACATGCTAGTCCCCATGATATGTTTGCTTGTGCTCAATTTATGTGCTTATATGCCATGTCACAATCCTTTGTCAAACCATATGCTTTGCATGATGACGACACTTGTTTGGTGAATCACCTCTTGAATGCTTGGTTTTGCACTAATGCTAACCACATTTGTTTTTCCAAGTGTTTGTTGTCTTTGCTCCTTTCGAAGGAATCCCAAGATGGTGCGACATTGGAGAGTGCCCATTTCGAGCTTCAAGATGACGAGAACTTGGTGATCGACCACTCCTACACGGTGGCGCCATCTCTTTCCCATGGTGATCTGGATTTCGATCCGAGGTCAGATCTTCCCCAAGGGAGGGGAGATGATGCGGAGCATCCTATGGACATCACCATGTCAAGAGTCCGTTCGGCGAGTGACACGTGCGACATCTACTTCACATACACAAAGGTGGATTGTCTCCTTTACACTTGCTCACTTGACCCCTTCGAGGATGGTATACTACTTGACACTTCTCCCGTGTGCATGCATAGGTATTGTCGGAAGCTATGGACGACGAGGAGGAGTGCAGCCACCAAGGAACAACTACACCATCCGCGAGGAAAGCCTGGAAACGAAGAAGGAAGAAGAAGCAGGGACAAGCTTCTGGAAAGCCCGGAACTTTCGGACTCTGCCCGGAACTTCCGCCCCCCGGACCTTTCGGCCTGCCCGGAACCTCCGGCCCCCAGAGTCCAGACCAGCCCCGAGCGCACCAACTCTCTAGATAGCCCGGAACCCGACCGGAACCTGCCCGGAACTTCCGGCCTCATCCGGAACTTCCGGCCTGCGTGCGTGCAAAGACTCGGGCCAAGGGCCCATGTATTCCCCCTCTCACTTACCCCTTCGTGGGCTAGCACTATATATACTCCCCCACCTCCTCCTAGTTAGGGTTAGCGTTGGTTTAGCTCATTTGAGAGATAGAGCTATGCTCATCCATATCGGATATCCTCCGTGCGAGAGACTGCGGCCTCTTCGGAGAAGATCCCTTTGGATTCAATACCCCTTTCTAAGGGAAGATCCCCCCGTGGATTCAAGACCTCCTCATAGAGAAGACTGGCTACCCTTGTATCGTCCTTAGTTGTCCGTGGATCGTGTATCTTCTCTTATGTACTCGTGGATCTAGCGCATGTGTGATCATTATTGTTGGTTTGAGTGTTCTCTTGTGTTCCCCTCGTGTTGTCCCCTCATTTCCGTCCTCGTGTTCTTCGCGTTCTTCCCGGGATCCGCTCCTTTCGAGAAAGATTGGGCGATTAGGATTCTACCCTACATCATGTGTCCACGCACCCTCATAGACCGAAAGCGGAAGCGTTTAGTAACACAGTTGATGTAGTTGAACGTCTTCACGATCCAACCGATCCAAGTACCGAACGTACGACACCTTCGTGTTCA
The DNA here is from genome assembly GCF_003073215.2 of Triticum urartu. NCBI lineage: Eukaryota > Viridiplantae > Streptophyta > Magnoliopsida > Poales > Poaceae > Triticum > Triticum urartu. The sequence continues at coordinate 312,220,767 of NC_053023.1, forward strand.
GCACACGTTCAACTCAATGACGTCCCTCGAGCTCTTGATCCAGTTGAGGATGAGGGAGATTTCCGTCAGCATGACGGCGTGGCGATGGTGATGATGAATTTTCCGGCGCAGGGCTTGGCCTAAGCACTACAATGATACGACCGAGGTGTGTAACTATGGAGGGGGCACCGCACACGGCTAAGACAAATCTTGGAGTGCCTTTGGGGTGCCCCCTGCCCACGTATATAAAGGAGGGAGGGAGAGAGGCCGACCCACCTAGGGGCGCGCCAAGTGTAGGGAGTCCTACTAGGACACCCAAGTCCTAGTAGGATTTCCTTTTGTTTTCTGAGTAGGAAGGAAGGAAAGGAGGGAGAGGGAGAAGGAAGGGGGGGATCCCCCACCCCTTGTCCAATTAGGTTTGGGTAGGGGGGAGGCGCGCGCCACCTCGTGGCCCTTCTTCCCTCTCTCCACTAAAGCCCAATAAGGCCCATTAACTACCCCCGGCGAATTCCCGTAACTCTCCGGTACTCCGAAAAATACCCGAATCACTCGGAACCTTTCCGATGTCCGAATATAGCCTTCCAATATATCGATATTTATCACTCAACCATTTCGAGACTCATCGTCATGTCTGTGATCTCATCCGGGACTCCGAACAAACTTCGGTCATCAAATGACATAACTCATAATATAAATCATCATCGAACGTTAAGCGTGTGGACCCTACGGGTTCGAGAACTATGTAGACATGACCGAGACACATCTCCGGTCAATAACCAATAGCGGAACCTGGATGCTCATATTGCTCCTACATATTGTATGAAGATCTTTATCGGTCAAACCGCATAACAACATACATTGTTCCCTTTGTCATCGGTATGTTTACTTGCCCAAGATTCGATCGTCGGTATCATTATACCTAGTTCAATCTTGTTACCGGCAAGTCTCTTTACTCGTTCCGTAATGCATCATCCCGCAACTAACTCATTAGTCACATTGCTTTCAAGGCTTATAGTGACGAGCATTACCGAGAGGGCCCAGAGATACCTCTCCGATATACGGAGTGACAAATCCTAATCTTGATATATGCCAGCCCAACAAACACCTTCAGAGACACCTGTAGAGCATATTTATAATCACCCAGTTATGTTGTGACGTTTTATAGCACACAAGGTGTTCCTCCGGTATTTGGGAGTTGCATAATCTCATAGTCAGAGGAACATGTATAAGTCATGAAGAAAGCAATAGCAATAAAACTAAATGATCATTATGCTAAGCTAACAGATGGGTCTTGTCCATCACATCATTCTCCTAATGATGTGATCCCGTTCATCAAATGACAACACATGTCTATGGTCAAGAAACTTAACCATCTTTGATTAACGAGCTAGTCAAGTAGAGGCATACTAGGGACACTCTATTTTGTCTATGTATTCACACATGTACTAAGTTTCCGGTTAATACAATTCTAGCATGAATAATAATCATTTATCATGACATAAGGAAATATAAATAACAACTTTATTATTGCCTCTAGGGCATATTTCCTTCAGTCTCCCACTTGCACTAGAGTCAATAATCTAGTTGACATCGTCATGTGATTTAACACCAATAGTTCACATCTTTATGTGATTAGTTCACATCTCCATGTGACTAACACCCAAAGGGTTTACTAGAGTCAATAATCTAGTTCACATCGCTATGTGATTAACACCCAAAGAGTACTAAGGTGTGATCATGTTTTGCTTGTGAGAGAAGTTCAGTCAACGGGTCTGCCACATTCAGAGCCGTTTGTATTTTACCAATTTTCTATATCTACAATGCTCTGCAAGGAGCTGCTCTAGCTAATTGCTCCCACTTTCAATATGTATCCAGAATGAGACTTAGAGTCATCCGGATCAGTGTCAAAGCTTGCATCGACGTAACCCTTAATGATGAACTTTTTGTCACCTCCATAACCGAGAAACATGTCCTTATTCCACTAAGGATAATTTTGACCGCTGTCTGGTGATCCAGTCCTGGATCACTATTGTACCCTCGTGCCAAACTCATGGTGAGGTACACAATAGGTCTGGTACACAGCATAGCATACTTTATAGAACCTATGATTGAGGCATAGGGAATTACTTTTCGTTCTCTATTTATTTTCTACCGTGGTTGGGTTTTGAGTCTTTACTCAACTTCACACCTTACAACTCAGGCAAGAACTCCTTCTTTGACTGATCCATTTTGAACTCCTTCAAAATCTTATCAGGGTATGTACTCATCGAAAGTCTTATCAAGCATCTTGATCTATCTTTATAGATCTTGATGCCCAATATGTAAGTAGCTTCACCGAGGTCTTTCATTGAAAAATTCTTATTCAGGTATCCTTTTATGCAATCCAGAAATTCTGTATTATTTCCAATCAACAATATGTCATCCACATATAATATGAGAAATGCTGTAGTGCTCCCACTCACTTTCTTGTAAATACAGGCTTCACCAAAAGTCTGTATAAAACCATATGTTTTGATCACCTTATCAAAGCGTATATTCCAACTCTGAGATGCTTGCACCAATCCATAGATGGATTGCTGGAGCTTGCACACTTTGTTAGCACCTTTAGGATTGACAAAACCTTCTTATTGCATCATATACAACTGTTCTTTAAGAAATCCATTACGTGTCGGATTGTGGGTTCTGGCAAACCCTTGAGGTTTGAACACTGGGGTGCGCATGAAGATCTCTCTCTCCCTAGCTCACTCTCGCAATGATCTCTAGGCCTAGCTCGCCGAACCCAAGGAACAAGTGACACGGGAGTTTATACTGGTTCAGGCCATCGTTGTGGTGTAATACCCTACTCCAGTGTGGTGTGGTGGATTGACTCGTGGGCTGAGGATGAACTAGTATAGTGGACGAACAACCTCTTGAGGAGAGGTGTTCTTGAGCTCGATGAGCTGGTGAGATGGCCTTGGTGGAGTGGATCCGATCCAAGATGAGCCGATCCTTGACTACGGTGGTGGCTAGCCCTATTTATAGAGGCCCTGGTTATCTTCCCAAATGTTTAGGCGGGAAGGGATCCCACAATGGCCAATTTCGAAGGGGGACAACTTGTACAAGTTATCCTGACAAAAGGTGGTCTTCGCCTGCCAAAGGCTCTGGTGGTGACGCCGCCGTGGGCTCCCCGGTGACCTTCGTCCTGCCATCCTGCTGGTCTTGGTCTTGTTGCACCGATATGGAAACCTTTGCCTGATGCCTCGGGACTCCTCGCCTGCACCTGCTTCCTTAGAACCAAAGAGGAAACTAGCACCCTGTGCTCGCTGGCGCCCGCCTGGCCTTGGTCGTCATGGCTCACGTCAAGCGGACCTCGTGTGGTGCCCCTTGCATAGATATCTCCGCTCCTCAGGAGACAGCCTGGCGAGGCCGCCCCGGAGGAGGTCTTGGTGTCGTTCGCCTCGCGAGGCTTGGCCCCTCGCGAGGGTCTTGAGTGGTTGCTGGTGAAGATGGGCCGTACTAGGCCGTTGGTGGAGCCACGCCCTGGGCCACAGGCAGGCAAGTCTGGGTACCCCCGTTCCAGGACACCGACATTAAGGAATGTAGTATTGACATCCATTTGCCAGATTTCATGAAATGTGGCAATTTCTAACATGATTCGGACAGACTTAAGCATCGCTACGAGTGAGAAAATCTTATCGTAGTCAACACCTTGAACTTGTCGAATTTTTTTTGCGACAATTCGAGCTTTGTAGATAGTAATACTACTATTAGCGCCTGCCTTCCTCTTGAAGATCCATTTATTCTCAATGGCTCGCCAATCATCGAGCAAGTCAATCAAAGTCCATACTTTGTTCTTATACATGGATCCCATCTCAGATTTTATAGCCTCAAGCCATTTCGCGGAATCTGGGCTCATCTTCACTTCCTCATAGTTCATGGGTTCGTCATGGTCTAGTAACATGACTTCCAGAACATGATTACCGTACCACTCTGGTGTAGACCATACTCTGGTTGACCTATGAGGTTCGGTAGTAACTTGATCTGAAGTTTCATGATCATCATCATTAGCTTCCTCACTAATTGGTGAGAATCACTGGAACTGATTTCTGTGATGAACTACTTTCCAATTCAAGAGAAGGTACAATTACTTCATCAAGTTCTACATTCCTCCCAATCACTTCTTTCGAGAGAAACTTCTTCTCTAGAAAGGATCCATTCTTAGCAACGAATATCTTGCCTTTGGATCTGTGATAGAAGGTGTACCCAACATTTCCCTTTGGGTATCCTATGAAGACGCATTTCTCCGATTCGAATTCGAGCTTATCAGGTTGAAGTGTTTTCACATAAGCACCATAGTCCCAAAATTTAATAAACAACAGCTTAGGTTTCTTGCTAAACCACAGTTCATATGGTGTCATCTCAACGGATTTAGATGGTGCCCTATTTAACGTGAATGAAGCTATCTCTAATGCATAACCCCAAAACGATAGTGGAAAATCGGTAAGCGACATCATAGATCACACCATATCTAATCAAGTAAGGTTACGACGTTTGGATACACCATTACGCTGTGGTGTTCCAGGTGGCGTGAGTTGCGAAACTATTCCACATTGTTTCAAATGCAGACCAAACTCGTAACTCAAATATTCGCCTCCGTGATCAGATCGTAGAAACTTTATTTTCTTGTTGCGATGATTTTCCGCTTCACTCTAAAATTCTTTGAACTTTTCAAATGGTTCAGACTTATGTTTCATTAAGTAGATATACCCATATATGCTCAAATCATCCGTGAAGGTCAGGAAATAATGATACCCGCCGCGAGCCTCAACACTCATCGGACCGCATACATCGGTATGTATTATTTCCAATAAGTCAGTGGCTCGCTCCATTGTTCTGGAGAACGGAGTCTTAGTCATCTTGCCCATGAGGCATGGTTCTCAAGCATCAAATGATTCATAATCAAGTGATTCCAAAAGTCCATCCGCATGGAGTTTCTTCATGCGCTTTACGCCAATATGACCTAAACGGAAGTGCCACTAGTATGTTGCACTATCATTATCAACTTTGTATCTTTTGGCATCAATAATATGAATATGTGTATCACTACGATCGAGATTTAATAAACCATTCACCTTGGGTGTATGACCACAAAAAGTTTTATTCATGTAAACAGAATAACAATTATTCTTTGACTTGAATGAATAACTGTATTGCAATAAACATGATCCAATCATATTATGCTCAACGCAAACACCAAATAACATTTATTTTAGGTTCAAAACTAATCCTGAAGGTAAAGGGAGCGTGCGATGGTGATCTTATCAACCTTGGAATCACTTCCAACACACATCGTCACCTCGCCCTCAACTAGTCCCTGTTCATTTTGTAACTCATGTTTTAAGTTACTAATCATAACAACTGAACCAGTATCAAATACCCAGGGGCTACTATGAACACTAGTAAATTACATATCAATAACATGTATATCATATATACTTTTGTTCACTTTGCCATCCTTCTTATCCGCCAAGTATTTGGGGCAGTTCCGCTTCCAGTGACCATTTCCTTTGCAGTAGAAGCACTCAGTTTTAGGCTTGGGTCTAGCTTTGGGCTTCTTCATGGGAGTGGTAACTTGCTTGCCATTATTATTGAAGTTCCCTTTCTTTCCCTTGCCCTTTTAATTGAAACTAGTGGTCTTGTCAACCATCAACACTTGATGCTTTTCTTGATTTCTACCTTCGCCAATTTCAGCTTTGCGAAGAGCTCGGGAAATCATTTTTGTCATCCCTTGCATATTATAGTTCATCACGAAGTTCTAGTAACTTGATGATAGTGACTAGAGAACTCTGTCAATCATTATCTTATCTAGAAGATTAACTCCCACTTGATTCAAGCAATTGTAGTACTCAGACATTATGAGCACATGCTCACTGGTTGAGCTATTCTCCTCCATCTTGTAGGCAAAATACTTGTCAGAGGTCTCATACCTCTCGACTCGGGCATGTGTCTGAAATACCAATTTCAGATCTTGGAACATATTATATGCTCCTTGGCATTCAAATCGTTTTAAAGTCCCGGTTCTAAGCCATAAAGCATGGTGCACTAAACTATCAAGTAGTCATCTGATTTCTCCCTGACTATAGCGCCAGAAAACTCCTGTATGCTAGGACTACGTCGGTATTTCCCCAAAGAGGAAGGGATGATGTAGCATAGTGAAGGTAGGTATTTCCCTCAGTGATGAAACCAAGGTTATCGAACCAGTAGGATAACCAAGCAACACAACGTAAACAACACCTCGCAACCCGACATGTTAAAGGGGTTGTCAATCCCTTTCGGGTAACGATGCCAGAAATTTATAGTAGATTGAAATAACAGATCGTAAATAAATAAAGTGCAACAACGTATTTTTATATTTTTGGTTTAATCACTACAAAAAAATACACTTCCGTGATGATACGTGTTTGTCACAGTAGGTCATGTTTCATGTACATCCATGACGATTTTATGACAGAATCAAGATAGTCATACCTGTGCTATCGTAGAAGTGTTCCATGACATTACAAAAATTATCATCGCGGAAGTGTCCACTTCCATGACAATAAATAGCGCGTCATAGAAGTGCTTTCATCAAGGGTGACCGACACATGACATCGACCGTAACGGGTCGCCATTAAGCTATCGGATCCAGTTTTGGATCCGATAACCCGTTAACATCCCAGACCAATGGGGATTTTCAACATGTAAAATTCTCATTGGTCGGAGGAAACACGTGTTGGCTCACCATTGGGACAGATGTCATCCACTCATTGGACAGGAGGTGCCTATGATACGTCGACACGTGGCACGGCCCAACAGAGGCCCATTCCGGTGAAAAGGCTGGCCCAGCTAAAGGCCCACCATGTTTTTCTAGACACTATTGGGCTGGCCCGTTAACAGCCTGCCATGTTTTGGGTCAAATTGAGGCCCATACCAGATCAGGCCCGTTCACAGCCTGCCGTATTTTGGGCGAAATTACGGCCCATATCGGATCAGGCTCGTTAACAGGCCACTGTTCTTTTGGGCCCATTCTAAGACATGTTTGTATTTCAGCCTGCTAAATGCCCGTTTACCAGTTTGGCCCAATAATAGTTTCAGCCTATTAGCGGCACGTGGTGCATTTGGGACGTTGTCGGCCCGGTTTAACTTTAGGCCATTTAACAGCCCATGCAAAAACTTGGCTATTTCTTGTCCGAAGTAAATTCAGGCCTCTTAACGGCCCGTAGTCTTCGTTGATAAATTTCAGCCCAACTGTCTATCAGCCTGTTAATGGCCCGTGTAATAGTTGGGCCTAATTACATCCCGCGTTGAATCTGGCCTGCTTACAGCCCATCTGATAATGTCCCATGACACTTTTAGGCCTATGGCCCGCGTAGATACTGTCCTGCTTAAAGCCCATAATTATATTTGGCCAAACATGCCCGAGATATATTTTGGCCTATTAACTGCTCGTCCTATTTGGGCCAAACATGGGCCTTAGGAAGTTTTGGCCTGTATTGGCCCGTGAATTTTATGGCTGAACGCTAGCCCAATCTAGGTTTTAGCCTATTAAAAGCCCATGGTATTCTCTGGCCTAGCCGAACAGAACTTTACTCGGCCTGTTAAAGGCGGGAAACAACTCGTTTAGACCTGCTAATGGCCCTAGATGATTATAGGCCCACGTTTTGGTCCATATGAGTAACAGACCAGCCTGAAGACCGACAACATCGAGATCCACTGAACCTTTCGGCCTAAATTACAACATACCGACCAAGAATAAACCTAGACTATACAACAAAAAAGTTACAACATATTACATCCCCTCGACATCAAAGTTCACCGCCAGTGATAATAAAGGGCAACCAGACAACAATTTACATAAACTGGTGTAAGTGCATCTAGTGCCACCCCTAGTTGGTTTTGGAGTATTGACGACAAACCTAGTTGAGGGACTAATGTGTTTGTGAGAATTGCAGGATAACATAGGTAGAAGTCCCTCATTGATTTGGTTTTACTACCAGAGATGACCCCTAAAAATGTATGAAGACATTGAAGTCAAAGGTGGTATATGAAGATATTCACATTGAAGCCTATGACATAAGAAGACACGTTATGAAGCCTATGGAGCTCGAAGACTTAGATCTTTCATAGTTCTCTTTCTTTTGTGTTGAGTCATAGGAACCACCGTACTGTTAAGTGGGGTCCAGGAGAACCAGTCAGAATGACTGAAGTGATGCCTAAACCAAAAACCTATGTCTTCGAGTGAAGACAATGAGAGCGAATCTTGTCCAAGAGCCGGACAGTCAGCTTTGCTTGTAGCCCAAGTAAAGTTGCCATGAGAGTTGAAATCTGACCGTTGGAACACGTGTCAGTTCCTAGTGACCCAGGGTCATTTCGGACAAATCAGGTCGGGTTGCCAAGTGGTAAATAGCCCACCCCTACAACCATAAACGGCGGGCTGCTCAGATTTTAGTGCACGCTTTTGTCGTTTGAGAGCAACCCACCTCGAAGCCTTTGAGAGAAAATTCCTAGCGAGGAGAAAAGCCCTAACCACCCAGAGCCAGAGAACATTGGGCATCACTTAAGTCTTCTTGTCTGTGTGATCTGAAGACTTATTACACTTGAGGACTGTGCATCCCCAGACGGTTAGGCGTCGCGTTCAGAGCATCCAAGAGACATTGTGGATTGCCAGTGAACGAAGTCTGTGAAGGTTTGGGAGTCTACCTTGAAGACTTACCAGAGTGATTGGGCGAGGACTATGTGACCTTAGCTCAAGGAGAATACGGTGAGGACTTGGTGTCCTGAGCTGCGTGTTCAGGACTGGGTGTCCGGGACTGTGTGTCCTAAGGTTTAAATACCTAGCCGCTCCAACCAGACGTACAGTTGTCACAGCAACTGGAACTGGTCCAACACATCATTGTCTTCAACGAGTCACTGGTTTCATCTTCACTTCCTTTTACTTACTGTTACTCATTGTGAAGCCATTGCATGCTTGCTATATCTTTTGTCTTCACAACGTAACTGTATGATTTGTTTGGCTTCATAACTTCTTCCTACCTGATCCTTATTACACTGCAGCTACTTGTCATTGTGCTTTCACTCTATTGAATACTTGACCATGGCTTGCCTGGTGTAATCTAACTTCCGCTGCATAGTGATAGGCATATCTCTACTGTTTGTCTTCATAACTTCCACGTTTTGAAGACTTTCATAAAAATCGCCTATTCACCCCCCCTCTAGTCGATATAACGCACTTTCAATTGGTATCAGAGCAAGGTGCTCCCTTGTTCTGTGTAATTCGGTTTAACCACCTGGAGTTTTAGCTATGCCGACTGCAGGGATAATTAAAGTCTCCGCTGCGTGCCCCGTCTTTGATGGAACTGAATATCCCTACTGGAAGAATAAGATGCATATGCATCTTGAAGCCATTGACGTCGACCTATGGTATGTCGTCGAGAACGGTGTTCCCAAGGCTGGAGAAGGTGTCACTGCTGCTGATGTCAAGAAATTCGTTCAACTGGACTCTACTGCCAAGAACATCATCTGTGGTCATCTGACCAAAGGACAGTATGGCCGTGTGAGTGCTTTGAAGACATCCAAGCTGGTCTGGGACTGGCTCTCCAAGGTCAATGAAGGCATCTCAACCCAGAGAGATCAGAGAATCAGCGTTCTTCGCAACCTCTTCAACCGCTTCAAGAGAAATGACAATGAGAATGTCCAGCACACATTTGATCGGCTCACTGACATCACAAATGAGCTTCAAGCCCTCGGCGCTATTGAGATCACCAAACATGAAATCGTCAAGACGCTGCTGAGATCACTTGATAGTTCGTTTGACATCCTAGCCCTGATGATTCAAGAACGTCCTGATTTCAAGACACTCGATCTGTCTGACATACTTGAGAGGCTCAACACACATGAGTTTCAGCTTTTTGAGAAAAGAGATATCTACGGTCCAAACTATGGGCGAACTCGTGCCTTGAAGGCAAAAGCTGTCTCCTCATCTGAAGAAGAATCTGATAGCAGTTCTGATGATCCTGAAGACATTGGAAGGGAACTTGCTATGCTTGTGAAGAAGTTCCAAAAGTTCACCAAGAAGAAAGGCTTCAGAAAGTCTTCACGATCAAGCTCAAGGAATGATGAAGCTTCTGCTCATGACTACAAGAAGAAAACATGTCACAAGTGCAAGAAACTTGGCCACTTCATCTCTGAGTGTCCACAGTGGGACAATGAGAACAAAAAGAAGAAGAAGAGCAAGGAATATGACTCTGACGACAAGAAGAAGAAGAAGAAATACTCAAAGTCTTCTTCCAAGTCATCCTCAAAGTCTTCATCACACAAGAAGAGCTCATCTGGCAAGGCACGAGAGTTTGTTGGCAAGGAAATGGATTCAGAGGAGGAGTCAGCTTCTGAGGAGGCAGAGGTGGAGTCTGAGGAGGAGTCTGATTCTGGCATTGCAAGTCTGGCTACAGCATACGTCGCCAAGTCCATCTTCAACATTGAAGACAATGACTTCATCACCGACACCAATGCAAATGACAAGGACTACTCCACTCCTACCTACTGCTTCATGGCACGCGGTGCCAAGGTAAACAAACGCACTACTCACTATCAAACATCTAGTGACGATGACTCTGATTGTGATTCAAAACCCAGTTACAAAACACTTGCTAAAATTGCAACTGAACAACAGAAAGCCATGGAACATATTCAAAAACTGTTAGACAGAAGTGATGATCTGTTGGGTGCTGAAATGACTCGATCTGAATCCTTAATTGAAGACATAAAAAATCTTCACGTTAAGTATCAGGAACTTGAAGATTGTCATGATACTCTCTCAACAACTCATGAAAAGCTTTCCTATGATTATCTTCAAAGGAAGCAAGAACTTGAGAAATTGAGAGCGGCTCATGAAGATCTTCAAAAGGAAAACGAATCACTTCACGCCGAACAGATCAGTTCCGCTCAGGAAGGATTTGAACCACCATGTCTTAAATGCATTGAGCGTGATAATGCTACTTCTGTTGCTGAATGTTCCACTGCTACTCCTGTTGCAATGTCTTCAACTGTTGATGTTTTAACTAACCCCTCTGCTGAGGATACCACTGCTATTGCTGATGAGAATGCTAGGTTGAAGACATTGCTTGAAACAGGGATGTACAAAAGCCTTAAAGGGCATCAGACGCTATGTGATGTCCTGAAAAAGCAGATTCTGAACCGAAACCCTAGGAAAGAGGGTGTTGGGTTCGTAAGGAAAATAAATGCAGATGGCTCTTACTGGAAACCTGAGCAGTACCCCAAAATCAAGTGGGTTGCTGCAAAGGAACCTTCAACAGATCCATCCAATTTATCTGGCTTCACTTGTGCTAACCCCATTATCATTGATGAATCCTTTGATGCAAACTATATACTGTTTAAGAATCAGAATGGTGAAGTGTTTGCCAGGTACATTGGTACTAACTGCAGGAATGGACCGCCTATGAAGAAGATCTGGGTTCCGAAAAAGTGTATGGAAAATCTTCCTGTGAATGTCTTCATGACACCTCACTTGAAGAAGACAAACCTCAGACCAAAGGCTTCATACGGTCTAAAGGCTTCATACAGAAAGAGGACTCACCTGAGTCACACTAACGCAAATATTTTGCAGGGAAACCATACTCAGGCATATGAATATGAGAGCGGTTCATCAAACCGTCATGTTCATATGACCAAAAACTATTCTGCCTATTCTTATGAGTACTATTGTCCGCCTGCCAGACTGTTTGCTAGGGCTCCAAAACCAAAATTCTCAGATGCTGCACTTAGACTTATTGCTTCTAAGCCACCCTTGAAGATGTGGGTGGTTAAGAAAGCTTAACTCTCTTTTGCAGGGAAAGGTCTCCAGCAGAAAACCAAAATATTCTGACGCTATTGCTCGGGACCTCAAAAATCTTGTAGGGCGCAAGATAAAATGCCCAAATGGCATCATTATGTACTTTGTTCCTGAATCGCATGCTACTCTCCCTATTAGTCCTAATCTGGATCTAAGTTTTCATAACCCACTGGTTCGTCAAATGTTTTGGCTTCACAATTCTCTTCGTGAAGCCTATCCCCCTAACTGCACTGTAGGGTACGACACCAGCGTCTTCAAAGTCTTCAGAATGGATTATTGACAGTGGGTGTACAAATCACATGACTGGCAAAAGAAGTCTTCTTATGGACTCAACCTTATGTCCATCCGACAAGAGCCACATCACATTTGCTGACACTGGTAAAAGTAAGGTATTGGGTCTAGGTAGAGTTGCAATCTCAAAGGACCAACACATGGATAAAGTCATGCTTGTTGAATCCCTTGGTTTCAACTTAATGTCTGTCTCAATGCTTTGCGATTTGAACATGATCGTAATGTTTGGAAAATATCGTTGCCTTGTACTAATGGAATCTGACAAGTCTCTAGTGTTTGAAGGGTATCAAAAAGATGATCTGTACGTGGTAGATTTCTCAGCAGGGCCACAACTTGCAGTATGTCTTCTTGCAAAAGCTTCAGAATGCTGGCTTTGGCATCAGAGGCTTGGGCATGCTGGCATGAGGAACCTCCACACCCTTGCGAAGAAGAAGCACGTCATAGGCATCGAGGGCGTCAAGTTCAAGAAAGATCACTTATGCGGTGCCTGTGAAGCAGGGAAGATGACGAGGGCAAAACATCCCTCGAAGACAATAATGACCACTACTCGACCCTTCGAACTGCTTCACATGGATCTTTTTGGTCCCACTCACTACTCAACTTTTACTACCACTTCTTGCCTCTATGGCTTCGTTATTGTTGATGATTATTCTAGATATACTTGGGTGCACATAATTCTTTGCAAGACTGAAGTGCAGGATGTCTTCAGACGCTTCGCCAATCGTGCTATGAACAATTACGGCGCCAAAATAAAGCACATCAGAAGTGACAATGGCACTGAATTCAAGAACACTGGCCTTGATACATATCTTGATACCTTGGGCATCACACATGAATTCTCAGCTCCATACACGCCACAGCAGAATGGCGTCGTCGAACGCAAGAACAGAACACTCATTGAGATGGCCAGAACGATGCTAGATGAATACAAGACTCCAAGAAAATTCTGGACTGAAGCCATTGACACTGCATGCCATACAATCAATCGTGTTTATCTTCACAAGCTTCTGAACAAGACATCTTATGAACTCCTAACTGGCAAGAAGCCAAATGTCAGTTACTTCAGAGTATTTGGCGCAAAGTGCTGGATCAAGGACCCACACCACACCTCAAAGTTTGCACCAAAAGCACATGAGGGTTTTATGCTTGGATATGGAAAGGATTCTCACTCCTACAGAGTCTTCAATCTCTTTCATTACAAAGTGGTTGAAACAGTGGATGTGCGGTTCGATGAGACAAATGGTTCACAAAGAGAGCAACTGCCAAATGTGCTAGATGAAATTCCAGCTAGTGAATCAATCAAGCTAATGGGAACTGGAGAGATTATACCTTCTGAAGCTCATCCTGAAGAAGAACTTATCATCTCAGCACCTGATCAACATGAAGACAATGCTCAGCCTGAAGACATTCCTCCCAACAACAACACAGATCAGCAAGAGCAAAGTCTTCGCCCTGTACATCCTCGTGTTGCCAATGAAGTGCAGATTGACAGAATTATTGACATCATCAATGCACCTGGTCCACTCACTCGTTCAAGGGTAACTCAGCTAGCAAATTTCTGTGGGCACTTGCATTCGTCTCAATATCAGAACCCAAGAAAGTTGAAGAAGCCTTCATGGAACCTGAATGGATTCAAGCTATGCAAGAAGAGCTTCAACAGTTTGAGCTGAATAATGTATGGGAACTGGTTAAGCGTCCCGATCCACGGAAGCACAACATAATAGGCACCAAATGGATATACCGCAACAAGCAAGATGAGCATGGTCAAGTTGTCAGAAACAAAGCTCGTCTCGTTGCTCAAGGATATACTCAAGTGGAAGGCATTGACTTCGATGAAACGTTTGCTCCTGTGGCTAGGCTTGAAGCCATACGCATACTGCTGGCCTATGCAAATCATCATAACATACTTCTATATCAAATGGATGTGAAGAGTGCCTTTCTCAATGGCAAGATTGAAGAAGAAGTGTATGTTGCACAACCGCCTAGCTTTGAAAATCCAAAACATCCTGACATGGTATACAAGCTCAACAAGGCGCTGTATGGCCTCAAACAAGCCCCTAGGGCCTGGTATGACACACTCAAATACTTCCTGAAGAGCAAAGGCTTCATACCTGGTTCCCTAGATCCCACTCTTTTCACGAAGACATATGATGGTGAACTGTTTGTGTGCCAAATATATGTGGATGACATTATCTTCGGCTGCACCAATCAGAAGTACAGCGAAGAGTTTGGATATATGATGCAAGAGCAATATCAGATGTCCATGATGGGGGAGCTGAAGTTCTTCCTTGGTCTTCAAATACGACAACAACGCAATGGCATCTTCATATCTCAAGAGAAGTATCTCAAAGATTGCCTGAAGAAGTTCGGTATGCAAGACTGCAAAGGCTTCACAACACCAATGCCAGCCAAACATCATCTGGGTCCCGACGACAATGGTAAAGAGTTCGATCAAAAGGTATACCGCTCCATGATTGGTTCTTTGCTCTATTTATGTGCATCTAGGCCAGATATTATGCTTAGTGTTTGCATTTGTGCTCAATTTCAAGCGGCACCAAAGGAATCGCATCACTTAGCTGTGAAGCAAATTCTTCGATATTTGGCTCACACCCCAACTCTAGGATTATGGTATCCAAAGGGCTCAGAGTTTGATTTGGTTGGATTCTCGGATGCTGATTATGCTGGTGACAAAGTTGATCGCAAGTCTACATCAGGCACATGTCACTTTCTGGGACGATCACTTGTATGTTGGTCTTCAAAGAAGCATAACTGTGTATCTCTCTCCACTGCTGAATCTGAATACATTGCTGCTGGATCTTGCTGCGCTCAGCTTCTGTGGATGAAGCAAACACTCAAGGACTATGGCATTCATCTGAAGCAAGTGCCACTTTACTGCGACAACGAAAGCGCCATCAAGATTGCCAACAACCCAGTTCAGCACTCGAAGACAAAGCACATTGAAATTCGTCATCACTTTCTCAGAGATCATGTTGTGAAGGAAGACATTGATATCATACACGTCAACACTGAAGAGCAATTGGCAGATATCTTCACCAAGCCCTTGGATGAGAAGAGGTTTTGCAAGTTACGGTGTGAGCTAAATATCCTGGAATCCTCAAATGTCCTGTGATCAGGCACACATCCTAACCCTTATGCATATTGATGACTTAGATGTGCAACACACGAAGTAAAGTATATCTTCAATCAATGAAGACATACATTCTAAGTGTGAATACATTAATGTGGAATTTGACTTCGGAGCGCCAGATAATTGTGCGCCGTGTCTGGGTCTAATACTTCCTATATGGTGGGTAACGCCACCACCAAACATTCTATTTTGAAGTGTTTCACTCATGGCGTTACCTTGCAATGTCTTCACATTTGGTTTGGCTTCGAACTCAACATGTCTTCATGATTATCTTCACTACGTTGATTATATAGATATATATACACTAGTGTTCTGTCCTCTACAGCATTCACTTATAGCTATGCCTTCTTGTTTGAATCTTTTGAACTAAGTGAATGTGATCGGACCCTAACCTCTCTATGCTCTCTATCTCAAAATTCTGTCTCTCCAAGTCATATGCATTCTATTGAAACTGTCGAATGTCTTCACTGCGTCCTTGTCAGCAGAAGATATAGAGACAACCATAAAGTCCGTTTTCAATGCTCATTCCTCCACATAAAATCCGGAGAAGCAGGAACGACCACCCGACAATCCAGGCGTGCGTGGGACATGGAACAAACCCCAAACTTCCGCAAACTGGCCACGCGTTCCTCAGATGCGAATCGCCAGGGGCACCTATGAAACAGCACAGTGCCGCCCCTGCGCCTATAAATTCACACTTACCGCGGTCATTATCTCCTTATTCCACCCTCGCACGAACCCTAGCGCCACCGCTAGCTCTCGACGACACCGGCGATCAAGTGCTTCGCTGCCGCAACTTCTCCGACGCCGTCTTCACGCCGATCGCGGACATCGTCCTCTCCACCGTCGCCGTAGGTGTCTTCCGTCGCCAAGTTAGGGCATGGAGGATTGAACTGCTCGGCATCATCTCCCACTCCGTCTAGCAGTTCCAAGTGTGGTAAATAAAACTTCTTTTTACAGCCCCTTTTGATCTCATGGTTCTGTCACTTTCTACCATAAGAAGTTTCTCTTCACACAAGTTAGATCTCTCAATCTGCATCTCATAACATGCCTAGTATATTCACTTGTACTTCATGAAGTAGTTAGATTCCTCACTTGTACTGATCTGTGGGTTTGTACAAATCTGGAACTAACTTCTTATCTATGAGTGAATGTCTTCGCACGATGAGGTCAATGTCTTCTAAACTGATTTATCTTCAAAATCTTCTGAGAATGCATATGACCTCTTCCCCTTCCCTCGCACCTTAATGCTGTCATAGGTACATGTCCGTGGGAGAATCCTTTAGTTCTCATAGTCTGCATTCATTTGCAGAGTTCTTACAGCATCACATAAATTCTCCTGAAGCCAGTTCCTGTTGGTCCAGCAAAAGAAAGCCTTTGAAGCCTTTTAACGTCTTGAAGCCTTCCAAGTTAAAGTTTATGGCTTCAGAAACAGCAGCAAGGAAGGGGGGCAGACAGCAACGTGAAGGAACTTCCAAAGATCTGCCTGAAGACCTGGCAGAAATGTATAAAACAGATCCTGAAGAGAATTATGGGCAGCGCAAGACCCGAATCCAATGGATTCGACGCTATTGGGCAGAACAATGGTTCAAATACCGCTTCACAACCCAAGAGTATGCTGAGAAAAGTGCCATCAAAAGACCGTGGGGAGACATCTTATACAAGAACCTTGTACCCAGGTCCAGAGATGAAGCTATTGCCCAAAGCTTCTATCCATGCATGGTTCGTGAGCCACAGCCTGATGATGCACATCCATCGTCACTACTCTGGTGTCGTGACGACAATCTATTCAAACGCAACTTCCAATTTGCCCAACAATCAGCGAAGCAGAACAAGAAGAAATTTGGGTTAGACTTCAACCCTGGTCCCTCCGCACCTAGGGCAGATGGCACACGCGACGCAGAACCCAATATCATCGGTCCGTATGCCAACCTTGAGGGCCTCATCACCCGCATCTTAGTCCAAGGGACTGCCGTGAATGACCCTCCAGCTGACTCTGAGTCTGATGAAGCTCCTGCTGTACCGAAGCCAAAGCAGTCGAAGGAGCCAAAAGCTTCAAAGCCGGCCCCTTCACCAAAAATCTCAAGGGCGAAGCCATTGGCAACTGCACCTCCTGAAGACAGTGTGCAGTCTGAAGACGTATCCCGCGTCTCCAAGCCCCAGAAGGCCAAGATGCCTCAGCCACACACCGGCAAAGAGCTCACAGCTGCTGACATTCTGCGCAACGAAGCCATTGATCCGTCAAGTGATGAAGATCTTGGAGATGACGCTCTCGAGCAGCTCATCAAGAGCAAAGAAGAAGCTGAAATCTTCAACAATTTGCCTCTCTTTGATGTCGCCATCATCCACAACTTCATCGACGAATGGTTTGCCACACCAAACATCAGCTTCGAAGATCTGCAGCTGCCCGTTGGCCTCAGTGTCGCCTTCCAAGGCGCTATTGCTTCAGAACTTGCAATTGCCCAGCGCATTGTTGAACTGAAGCAGAAAATTGATCATGAAAAGGCTCAGTTCAAGAAGCATATGGCCAAGCTCAGCGTGCAAGAAGTGAGGAGCTTCAAGATCATGTTGCACGAACTAAAGGAAAACTTTCTGAAGAAGCGTGCAGAAGCTCAAGGTTCGCGGGAGCGAATGAAGACTCTGGCAGACAGATGTGTGCAGGCCTACAATGAGGCCGAGAAGCGCAAGGCACTTGGGCGTCCTGGCATCAACCCCAGGATGGCCGCGAAGAAGAAGAAGAAGCCTACTATGGCTGAACCAGAGGCACCAAGGCAGGAAGCAGTTCCGCTTGTCTTCCCAACTGCAACGACTGGCTCGAAGCCAAAGAGCCGGTCATCAGCTTCAGAGCTCAAGAAGACAAGAACTGCTGAGGCTGAAGCCAGGAAGAGGAAGAGCTCTGAAGCCTCTCCTACTGCCCCCAGCAAGAAAAAGAGAAAGACCAAGAAATATCGGGCTGCTCCCATAGAGCCCTTGATAGTTGAACCTATTTCTATGGTTCACCCTAACGCAGAACGTCAACTGACGGTTCATGAGCCTGCTTCCACAAAGGCTCCTGAAGCTGAAGACATACCAGCAGCCGACCCCATCCCTGCTGAAGACATTGGTCATCAGGACAATGTACAAGATGATGCAGCCCTTCCTCAGTATGAACACAGCAAACTCATCAGCATTGGTCATGCACATGATGTTTCATGGGCGGATCGCCCTCAAGAGGAAGAAGACTTTGAGGCCCAGCCCACTCCAACCCCACAGGCGTCGTCTGCGTTCCGCAGGCTTCACAAAGGTCCAAGGCCTCAAGTCTCTGCTGAAGACATTCCGGCTGCATCAGCCGAAGAAAATGAAGAAGTACCACAAGATCCCACTCCCCCGCTACACCACGAAGCAGTTCTCCAGGAGAACGTGCCTAAGTCTGACCCTCCAGCCAGTCAAGTGGAGGCTGAAAATATTAAGGCTGCCACAACCAACACTGAAGCTAATGTGGAGCCCTCCCCACCAAGAGCTTCAGAAGACAGCGAAGCTACTGATCCAGACACTTCTGTTCCTGAGTCTGCTGCAGGTCCTCAATTTGATTACCATGTTGAGCACATGCCTCATGTCCAGAAGCCAGTCCCAAGGCTGCCGAGGTTCCCAGGTCCTGCATCAGCACCTGGCTCCTTTAACATCAATAGCTTCAAGGCAGATAATACGTTCTTCAACAGCTCCAAGAACCCCTATTCAAGGGAAAGGATTTCATCAGATAGGTTCTGGAGCTATCCTCAGCGCAGCTACTATTCATGCATCCTATACAACCAAGGTCGCATCTTCCCGCACAAGCGCCTTGATGTTGAAGCCATTGCTGGTCTGCCCTGTTTAGAGGAAGCGTTGGATTGCTTCAAGCAAGTGGGTCTGCTGCAGTTTGTAACTGATGAAGAGCACTGGAATGAAGAGCTTCTGCTGCAATTCTATGCCACTCTCCACATCAAAGGATACAACAGAGATCCGAAGACTTGGGCCCTGGAGTGGATGACCGGCAATGTCCATCACGAAGCCAATGCATTTGATATCATTGAGCTCACCGGCCTGCCCACTCCCGGCGAATTCTTCGAGGAAGGCTGTCCACTACACACTGAAGCTCTTGAGAGCATATTCCAGAGGCCTGAACCGAATATGAGTCAGATGCTCTCCATGATGAAGCCATTGCCCCACGATGCTCCTTATCCAACAGAGTTCTTCGTTGAAGACTTTGAGTACCTTCCCAGAACCATCTATCACATTATCCGGCGGACTCTCTAGCCTATCAAAGGGCACTCTCCAAATGCCAAGATCGAGGGTGCAATGAAGACTCTGATGTTTTGTATCCTTCATGGCAAATGCTTCAACGCACAGGACTTCTTCATACGCCAACTTGCTGCATCAGGCTCAGATTTACTTGGTTTGAAGTTCTATGCTCCTTGGGTAATGAGACTGATCAAGCTTCACTCTGCGATCTCATATCAGCCCTCAGCCCGCAACCATCGATTCTTCTTGCCAGATGTGGATACCTCTGCTGAAGCTATATATCCTGAGCCTGCCAAGCAACCTTTGAGTCTTCAGAATGCGGAACACCAGAGCTTCACTCAAAACGTTGAAGGTGTTGAAGCCATCTCCAGGGTGTATCCTTTGGCTGGCACTACACGTGCACCACACCCTGCTTCAACTGAAGCCACTGACAGTGCTACTGCTTCAAGACCCAAGAAGCGCACTCGTGTTCTCAACGACCGAGAGCTTCTTGTGGCCCTTCATCAAAAGCAGGATAGGCATCATGACTGGTTGAAGAGACAGATGAAGAGCCTCTTGGTGGATGTAAATCGCATCCGAAATCTTTCCACCAAGAACGCTTTCGTTACCCATGAAACCTGCCATCGTACATGGAAAGGACTATCAATGATATGTACTAAAGCTGAACTTGAAGAGGATGGCTTCTCTGAGTGATTCAAGTTTGACACCACACCTCCTAGAAGGGCTGTGATGCGAAGCACTCCATCTCTTGAAGACTCTGAGTTTTCTTCCTCTGCCGCCACAGTCACTGCCAGAATCATTGATGAAGAAGACGATGCTACCTCACCACCACCTGCTTCAGCACCTCCAAGCTCTTCAGCACCGCCAAACACCTCCAACGACCCTGCTGCTCATGGGAACGCGCATAACACTCTATGTCTTCAAACCTTTTTGGTCCTCACTGACAAAAGGGGGAGAAGCATATGAAGTTGATAGTCTTCAAGCAGGTCAATATGGGCGGGTGCCTTTACTTTGCTATATTTTGCTTCGTGCTTACAACTCTCGGTTTTTGCTACATTTGGTTCTTATGAGTTATAACACTTAAACCAGATGGTCGTCTGCTACTTGTTTGCCACCCTGTTTTGTGAAGATAAATTCCGCATGTGCGACGATAAATTCCGCACTTATCTCATTCTGCAGACGTCCATTTTCCATTATGCATGTCATTATCTTCATATGCTTTCACATGCATAGTGGATTGTCATCATAAGCTGAAGTGGATCTCCAAGTACAACCTGCCATGTGCATTTGCATTCCAAAAGCAAATTAACTTATATGCACATCTTCAGGGGGAGCCCTTGCAACTTATGAAGACAATCCCTTATCCTTTACAACTTCGCAGACTATATTCCCCGTTGAAAACTTCAACTAGTTTGTCATCAATCACCAAAAAGGGGGAGATTGTAAGTGCATCTAGTGCCACCCCTAGTTGGTTTTGGAGTATTGACGACAAACCTAGTTGAGGGACTAATGTGTTTGTGAGAATTGCAGGATAACACAGGTAGAAGTCCCTCATTGATTTGGTTTTACTACCAGAGATGACCCCTAAAAATGTATGAAGACATTGAAGTCAAAGGTGGTATATGAAGATATTCACATTGAAGCCTATGACATAAGAAGACACGTTATGAAGCCTATGGAGCTCGAAGACTTAGATCTTTCATAGTTCTCTTTCTTTTGTGTTGAGTCATAGGAACCACCGTACTGTTAAGTGGGGTCCAGGAGAACCAGTCAGAATGACTGAAGTGATGCCTAAACCAAAAACCTATGTCTTCGAGTGAAGACAATGAGAGCGAATCTTGTCCAGAGCCGGACAAGTCAGCTTTGCTTGTAGCTCAAGTAAAGTTGCCATGAGAGTTTGAAATCTGACCGTTGGAACACGTGTCAGTTCCTTAGTGACCCAGGGTCATTTCGGACAAATCAGGACGGGTTGCCAAGTGGCTATAAATAGCCCACCCCCACAACCATAAACGGCGGGCTGCTCGGATTTTAGTGCACGGCTTTTGTCGTTTGAGATCAACCCACCTCGAAGCCTTTGAGAGAAAATTCCTAGCGAGGAGAAAAGCCCTAACCACCCAGAGCCAGAGAACATTGGGCATCACTTAAGTCTTCTTGTCTGTGTGATCTGAAGACTTATTACACTTGAGGACTGTGCATCCCCAGACGGTTAGGCGTCGCGTTCAGAGCATCCAAGAGACATTGTGGATTGCCAGTGAACGAAGTCTGTGAAGGTTTGGGAGTCTACCTTGAAGACTTACCTAAGTGATTGGGCGAGGACTATGTGACCTTAGCTCAAGGAGAATACGGTGAGGACTTGGTGTCCTGAGCTGCGTGTTCAGGACTGGGTGTCCGGGACTGTGTGTCCTAAGGTTTAAATACCTAGCCGCTCCAACCAGACGTATAGTTGTCACAGCAACTAGAACTGGTCCAACACATCATTGTCTTCAACGAGTCACTGGTTTCATCTTCACTTCCTTTTACTTCCTGTTACTCATTGTGAAGCCATTGCATGCTTGCTATATCTTTTGTCTTCACAACGTAACTGTATGATTTGTTTGGCTTCATAACTTCTTCCTACCTGATCCTTATTACACTGCAGCTACTTGTCATTGTGCTTTCACTCTATTGAATACTTGACCATGGCTTACCTGGTGTAATCTAACTTCCGCTGCATAGTGATAGGCATATCTCTACTGTTTGTCTTCATAACTTCCACGTTTTGAAGACTTTCATAAAAATCGCCTATTCACCCCCCTCTAGTCGATATAAAGCACTTTCAACTGGGCAGGTTGCCACCAGTGGAAGTTAACAGGCGGACAAAATAATAGACAGAACCGACAACACTTCAACATAGTTCAAGAAAGGTTAGCCCGGCCCAGGAGCTGCAGTGCAAGCAGCTTAGCCACCTGATGAGACTGCGCTTCTTTGGCGATCATATCCACCAACTTAAGCTGCAAAGCATCAATAAATGTCATGTACTTACGGTTAATCTTGCATAGAGATTGGAGTTCCAGTCGTATTTGAGCGGAAGCACGTATTTCTGCTTGAATTCCAGACTGAAGAAGTCGAACAGATTCAGGCGGCGACTTCATCGAGCTTGTGTCACTGAGTAAGTTTGACACTACATCAAGATGTGACTTCGTGGTTGTATCCCTACCCTCTATATGTGTTGCCTTCTCCTCTAGAATATGTGTTAGAGGGACAAACAATGGGTTCATCTCAGTATCATTGTGGCAGTTCTTCCTAGCAGCAGTGTTGTCACCCTGAAAGAGAAACAAGTAGGTAGATAACAGGTTTTGCACGTATAAGCATCAGCGCTGTCAATTCATCTCATTTCTTTGTCAGAAATAAAGAGACACAGTTTAAAATAGCATTAACATAGTAGGCATTGTTCATACTTAAGACGGCAGGAAATGACATTGTGCAGGAGCGGCCAGCTTCACCAGACCACTGGATTACAGATCAAGAACACAAGCATAGATGTAGTTCTAAACAACGTATAAGCATGAATGGTGAGTGTACTGTCAATTTATACCATTTCTGATTGGTAAATAAAGAGACACAATTTAAATAACATTAATATAACATGGCATTGTTAATAGTTGAGACATAGCAGGATATGACATTGTGCTGTTGTTGGTAGTCTCACCACACCACTGGATTACAGATCAAGAACACAAGCATACACATAGTGCTAAAGAAGATAACTTGCTATGTTTAGTTTAATTTACATGGTACGAATAAGGAACTAGATTGTACAACTAAAGACTGAAATTGAGAAGGACAAACTTATGTTTATGTACTTATACTTTATAAACTTTGAACAAGCAATTTAATGTAGACGACAAAAATAAATAGCATTTGCACTCATAGCTATCCAAATATAAACAACAAAGTTTGAAGGCTCGAGGAGGACAAACTTACATTAGTAGTGAAGACACGCTCTATAAAGGCCTTGTCCATATTGATGGGGGGGGGCAATTCAAGAAGTTTACCGCACACTCTTCTTCAAGACTATTGCCTTTATTCTACATTTTGTTAAGAGTAAATATAGATGTGAAAATATAGGAACAAATGGCGATTATTTAACTTAAGATGCAGAGTACAAATGTAAATACAACATACAGGCAGAAGGCACTAACAAGAGCAATGCGGAGCTAAACTTCTTTAGTAACATTGGTTTTATTCTATATTTTGGCAAGAGTAAATGTAGATCTGATTTGTAGAAAAGTGGAGGACAAGGGAAAATAAGCTGCAAAGTGCACATGAAGAACTAGCTAACAAATATATGTACATTGATGAAGGACAACAGATACTTACAAGAACAATGCAGAACTAAATTTCTTCTTAGGCATTGGGTTTACTCTACATTAATTTAAGCATTAATATAGATCTAATAATTTGGAGCAAATAGTGGATAAACAAGCTATAATGCACAATGATGTCACATAATCCACCAGGTATGAATGTAAGGACATCGATAGGACAATAGGTATACTCACAAGAGCAAAGCAGCGACCCGCATAGTTGCGATATCCTCGGTTTTGTGGTGTTGGTTCTATCACCAATATATGTTAGGTGCTATGTGATTTCTTCGGTAGCACCACCTTTTTCAAGGACTTTGCTTGTACTCCTTCAGGTTCTGCAATCACCCTCTTCCTTTTGGATATCTGAAACACAAGAACAACATTTGAATGAAAAAACATGGTATGGCGACAAATGGAATAGGTGTTGATCATGGATGGGCATGGCATCTTCACATATATCGTGAGTAAACTAAGCAGATGGCGGTGCAACAAAGCAAAAGAAATGCAAGACACCTTATGCAAGATATGTGCAGCCAATAAAACCTTGGCAAATTAGAACAGACACCTCAGTGGGTGAACAGGATAGGCCATCTGCCTTTGACTCCTTGAGCTCAGAATAGTCATTAGGATCATATTCTGAATACAAATCTATAGGTCGGGAGCATGTGGGTTTCATTGCATCCACAATGGACCTCAATCCCTTTATGCCAAGTTTGTTACCCATTGAACTGTTCCGCAATATTCTTCTGATGTGTGCATTCTTATATTCATTGTGATTACATACAATATCTGTAAAGCATGAAAACACAAATAGTAATGAGATTATCTTTGTAATGCAGAGGATATTGTAATATAATAGAGGCTCCCTGTAAACCCTTGTGTGCTATCACTGGATTCTGATGAGAGAGCCCATGTGTGCTGTAATATGGTGAGTAGATAAATATAATCTGGCACAACTACACAAAAAAATAAGCTCCCTGTTGGGGGGCCCCGGAAGTAAGGATAGTTGGCAGACGATAGGTTCATAATATACCGTATAGAAAGTTTATTGCCAAACCATGATAACGAGAGTGCAGAGCCAGTAGGTAGATCATAGTGTAGATAATAGGGGTACACCATAACCACCATAAATAAATCGGGAAAGCGGAACTGGCTGGAAAACATAGGGTTTTGCCGCTACTAATATGCAGCCTATGGATCACCTACATGCCAGCTCTATTCATCTAAAGGTGCATAGCTGTTACTATCAGTTTAGTCTGTCAAAGACCGCGCGGCTCCCACCATTTCCGAGGTATTATGGCAGACCAACTTGAAGTGCGAAATCATTTAGCAGAACCGCCCCAATAGAGGTGTCGGCTGCAGATGTCCTTGCTCCCCTTCCTAACAAGGAACATACTGTGCTTACTAAAGAAGAACAGAAGAGGAACATGTTAAAGAACAAAAGAGGAAGCATATTCTGCATGTCTGCATGCAAGTCACGTGACTTTTGTCATTTGGGTCAGTCGACCATTTCAGGCGGTTGGAGGAAGATCCTGCGTGTGCTAACCCTTCTTCGTCCTCGTCTCTGATTCTTCACATACAGAACACCGCACGGGCCGCCGGCCGAACCACCGGCCCCGACCCCCTGCCCTCCCATGAACCGCCCCACCGCCTATATTCCTCCACCACCCCCACCCCCACCCTGCCCCACCCGCATCAAGTTTTCTTTGTTCGGCGAGGCCCCACCACCGCCCCACAACCACTGTCCCCACCCGAGCCCCGTTCTCCGGCGAGCTCTCAAAAATCGACTGTTCCAATTTTGAAATTTAGTCTACCATCATTTAACTAGTGTGGAATATAAAAGGGGAAAACCATAACCATTGCGAGTATAGTGTTGAGCGTGCCATGTCGGATCTGAAGGTGCAAACCGGACAAAGGCAACTTCGCAACCAATGTTTGCATTCAACTAACAAGTAAGTGATGGACAAGATATATTTTCTTGTTGTGATAAATAAGTTGAGTAGATACAAAAGAGTACCGCCTCTGATGCGGAGCCGTGTATGCATTTGCTGAGAATTTGACGATGCTGCGGTAGCGATGGCTGTCGGCAGCGTGGAAGAAGATCTAGGAGGGTAGATGGTGGCGGCGGGGCGCGGTGGACGAGACGGTCGTAGGAGAAGTGCCGACAAGGTGGACGACAGCGGGGATGAAGCTAGAGGACAGGATGCAAGGATCCCGGTCCGAAGCCGTGGATGAGAGAGGTCAATCTCTTGTAATGGACGACGGCGTCGGGGTATCAGCTCCAGCATGGTGGAGGAGGATGGCGGTGGATGGGGTGGCGGACGGAGGAGGCTGGGGTGGAGAGGGTGTTTTGGCGCCCACGGAGTACGAATGGGGAAATGGAGGGAGAGAGGAAGGGGGGAATCATGTCTTCAGGGCGCGCTTGTCTCAAATACCAAGAAATTTACAAACTTAGCCCCTGTTTAAAATTTCCTACATCACATCAATATTAGTCAGTTGGGGATGGGACGATATTCTCGCATACACCGAATATTTTCCGATGAGAGTTTGTTTTTGGAGCCCACCGTGTATGAATCGGGGAGGGAGTCGATTTCGGCCGAGGAGACACTGTGTTTTGGCACCCACTGTGTATGAATCCGGGTGAGAGGCGGTTATGTCACGTTTGAGTGAAATTACAAACCTACCCCTATCAAAACCTATAGAAATCGAGCCGATAGGCTTTGCGTGTCAGGGATAGGCAGTAATTTCCATCTCGCAGATTTTGGTTTCGAGCGGTTACTGTGACTTTCCCCGCTTCGTTCAAATTTTTGCAGAGCAAGAGTGCATGTTTACCGTGCCAACTCAATTCAAATCCAGTTGTATTCTATTTTTGTTCGGGCATGATCCATTTTCGGTTGGAATAAAATTTTATATACATCATTTTTATATATACTTTCAAAAGCACAACACCCTTTATACATAAATATGGTTTACAAATGGCATGATCTCAGATTCATAAGGCTGTATCCATCTTAATTTGGATTTCCAAATATTTGAAACCACTTTATGTTGAAATCCAATGTATGCATTCCTCACTAACTGTCTCCAATTAATGTGTGTTTCATGCGGTTTTTTACTTCTCAAACATGTATAATGTGTTTCACACACGCAACATATAGTGTAATCCCATTTATACATTAATTGCATATAAATCATGCATTGTCTCTAATTAAAGAATCTATGGATCACTAATATTGATAAACTATATAACATTACATATGTCCCCAAATTCAAATGAATATGCATGTTTGATACACCAATTTGCGTTATGATATTATCGATGTCGTGATCTCCAGTTTAAATATTTGAATCCCCTTTAATCCAGATATTCGTCTCATATAGCTATCACTCATGCTTATATAGGAGTATCTCTCTAGACCTATACACGTTCGTCGTCTCTCGGGTATCTCTTGTGCTACCTGTATGTCAACAATGATCTTTTATCTTCGCAACACACTGACGGTACTCTCTCCCTCGACCTTCATCACTCTATCTCTCTCTAAGTATATCTCGCTCCCTGCTATGTGTCTCTAACTATGATTCTTCATGTGAAATCTCTTTCTCTCACACAAACACAAACTTCGTCTCCCGGGGTCTCATTTCTCTCTACTATTCCCTTGTGTGACACTCGCACACCCCCTCTCACACAGAGATGTCTTTCACTCCTTATGTATGAGAAGCTATGACTCTTCCTCTTAAATATCTCTTTCTCACACACAAACACAAACTCTGTCTCCCAGTGTCTCATATCTCTCCATCGTTCTCTTGTATGCCGCTCACACACACTCTCTCTCCCTAGAGATATCTTGCGTTCCCTCATATGTCTCTCTAGCTATCACTCTCATTGTGAAATATCTTTCTCTCTCACAGACACAAAACTCCATCTCTCGGGATCTCATTTCTCTATGATATTTGTTTGTATGTGTCGGTGGGAACGACACCTATGGGATCACTGGGATCCCTTCTACGGTCGGCGGGCGCAGGGTCGTGAGAAGAGCAGGTTTAGGAGGAAGCACACAGATCGTTTACCCAGGTTCAGGCCGCGAGGATGCGTAAAACCCTAGTCCTGCTTTGGTGGATGTATTGAGTGTTCTTGAGCTTTCTGAACTAGCTACGGTGGCTGTGCCGTCCCAAAAAGCCGAATCCCTCTCCTGGTCGACTCGGGCCTCCTTTTATTGGAAAAAAGGGTTGCCACAGTGGCACACAGGAGGTGGAAAGGCCTACAGTGTGCGAGCTTATCGCACGGCATTACGGGACAAAGTGCATTAAATGCGCTACGTAGGTGTCCGTTAGCTTTATCGGGGACGGGAACGAGGCCCATCCCGTCCGTCGCCGCTCCGCCTCGCTCCGACACGCGCCCAGGCTAGTGATGCATGCAGCGCCATGTAGGCAGGCAAGTTGATGAGGTGGCGCGGTGGTAGGGCCTTCATGAAGATCTGCATGCCGCCACGCATGTGCTTGCTGATTTGGCCTGGAAGCTGCATGTTGCCATGCAGGTGCTTGCCCAGCTGGTTGGGCTGGCAGCTGCATGCGAACGGTGACGGAGTGTTGGCTGGTGCGGGCCTGGCAGTGGCCCTACTGGCGTCC
This sequence comes from Triticum urartu, assembly GCF_003073215.2. Lineage (NCBI taxonomy): Eukaryota > Viridiplantae > Streptophyta > Magnoliopsida > Poales > Poaceae > Triticum > Triticum urartu. The sequence goes on from NC_053023.1 coordinate 312,249,280, forward strand.
TCGGCAAGGGCCTTGCCGGGGGCCCGGCAAGGGTCTTGCCGTGGTGTCGTAGTCGTCCCCAGCAAGACGCTTGCTGGGGGTCTTGTGGATTTCCTCGACTAGGATCCTGCCGAGGGTCACCGTCTTTTGGTCCTCATCTGAACTCATATGTTTATGATCTTGACGAAGATTCGCATGTCACCACAAAAGCGCCTCCCGAGCCTTGGCTCCAATGTAGTTGATTGGGTTGGAGCCTGTGGGCTCAAGGGTGGCTCGCTCAGCTGGTGTTGGGAAAGTTGCCCCGACAAGGCCCTTGCCGGGGCTGCGGAAGCTGCCTCGGCAAGGATCTTGCCAAGGGAGTCCACCTCGCCCTCTTGTCCTCATGTGCTTCTGGTCTTGGCGTCGCCTTGGTTGTCTTGTGCTTTGGCTTCTCTCCGGCTTCCCTCCTCTGCCCTGCTAAGTGTGGCCGCGACGCGTGGCTCTGACTTCCCGTGCACAAGTAAAGGGGTCAAAAGGAGAGCCCCTACTTTTGTACACCGACAGGAGCCCCCGGGCCTGGGCCACGCATAAGCGCACCGTGTTGTTAGGCTAGGCCCAGAACGGTGCGCGGGCAGGTGGGGCGTATTTTACCGTAGTAACTTCTCGTCCGCTGCGCTTCCCCATGACCCGCGTTGAACGCGCGACGTGGAGGGTCGTGCGTGACGTGGGGGTCATGCGTGGGGCGGTTCCCGCAAGCATGCATCACATCGTGGTAAAGAGGTGGCTTGCGCCTTTCCCATAAAAGGAGGGAGGCGGAGAGGCACGACCCATTTACTTGGGTGGACTCGGGTCGTGGCCTTCAAGGTGCCCGCCCCATGATCATGGGGTGGGGAGCGGCTGCTTCGCCCGTCCCTTCAATGCTGCTCGCTCGCCATGTGTCCCTCATGCAGGTGGCAGGAGGTGGAGGCGGGAAACCGGCCCGTCGCTGATTGGGGCAGCGGGCCAGTCCTGATTCCCTGCGCCCCCGATGACCGGATTGGTCGAGTGGGGTGGCCGAGCCCCGACTCCGCTCCTTTATAAGAAGGGGAGGGGTGGCATTCCACATTGTTCCATCATCAGTCTCCTTCCACCTCAGCTTCTTTCTTCCATCCGTCATGGCGAGAGGAAGCACTGGCCCTTCGACGGTGGTAGCGAGGGTTGCTGCTCGTCAGCGCGATCCTCCTCCCCAAGAGCTCGTGGCGGTGGAACCGACCACGAGAGGAAGGGGGAGGGGGCGAGGCCGAGGTAGTCGTGGCACTCGGGGGAGAGGAGGACGGGCCGGCGCATCGGCCTCGCCTCTGCCAGCGATGCCTCCCCCGACAGAGCGCCACGTCGGGGACCAGCCACGCAATTTCTTCATCAGGCTGCACCGGCCACCGCGTCGCCGCCTCCGTCTCCGTACCACATTTGCTCGGGAGATGGAGCTCGATCCACCCAGACCCTCTGGTTGCACATGAGGGGCTACGGGAACGGTGGCACACGGGTCGACGTCGACTTCCCCGCTGCTCACGTCATGTACGTCCGCCGCGGATGGAAGACGTTCACTCGCACCCACAGCTTGACGGCGGGGCTTGTCCTCTACTTCAAGTTAATGGAGGGCAGCCTGCTTTCCATCAAGGTCTTTGGAGATCTCGGAACTCGCTTGACGTGCTGCGTGGAGAGCTCTCTGACAATGAAGATTCCTCTTCAAGCGGGAGTAATGAGGAGGGCAGCGACAGCGACGACGAGAGCGTCGAGCGGGGTCACGTCGACCTTGTCTCCAACTGACCGCGTCGCCCCGCCCTACGTTGCGCGGCCTACCGAGGGCCTTCCTCGCCAAGCTCTCCATCGGGGCGCTCCCCGTCGTCTCCTTGGGCGACTGGCATAGGAGGGCCAGAGAAGGCGAAGAAGGCGGTGGCGGCCATCAAGTCAGAGTACGCGGGCACCGATGCCTTCGTCGTGTATTGCCGGACCGCTGCCTCATCTTCCAGCTCCCCTCCCGGCACCGGGACGTTCTCTTGGTGCCTTCTACTCCTCGCACCTCGCCTAGGCGCTCTTTTCGCCCTCCTGCCCTCTTGTTCCACCTTCTGAGGAGAGGGAAAAGAAAGGGATTACGGGGCATCTTATTTTTTTAGTTTGTAAGCCTGCGGGCACTTTTTATTTTAAGACTTGTTATCCCCTTGCTCATGTTTTTAATTCCGTATGAACTGTACCTGTATGGGATGTTTTTAATGAAAAAGGGTGCTTGCCGGGTTCTTTGTGCGTGAGCGAGGCCCATGCCAAGGATGAATCCTTGTTATTTTTAAGATAAACATTGTCGCCCGGCAACAGGCCTTGCTGTCCCACTTCAGTCGACCATTCTCGCGCTCTTGGCGGAGGCAGGGGCGAAGTAGAGTTAGGCCCCTCGTTCATCTCCTCGCCACCGCGACTACTACCAAATTCCGACCCAGGAGGTAGCTCTTGGGTACAGGAAAGGGGAGCACGGTGGTTTTAAGAACATGAATGAGGTTTCACATGTCCCAGTTCTATACGGAAACATAACAGGGGGATGAAAGACTTATTCTGAATCGCAGCCCCCGGCAACCTTGGCTTGCCGTGGTTGGATCCTTGTATCTTCAGCCCCCGAAGTCTCGGCTCCGGGGCCGGAGCGCGATTCATTTTCTTCTCCCGAGCGGCTCAGCAGAAGTGTCCATGTGCCTGCGAACCAAAGGAGACAGAAAAACGCATACTCGACCTCTAGGCTAGGGGTTAGTCGCCGCTAAGCACTATCAACCCTAACCGAGGGAGAGACTTAACCTAGCATGCATGCTATAACTTAGGGCCAGCGCTTCGTTTATTTATGCTTAGGGTCTGCGCCTGGCTTTGTACAAAGGGTTACATGCCTTGCGGCAAGGCTTGTACAGAAGGTGGTTTGCCGGGGGCCCAGCAACGCGCCTTATGGGTAAAACTTGCGAAGATGTTCGATGTTCCAGGAATTTGCTCACTGGGCATCTTCGGTCTCCAGGTGGACTGCGCCGGCCTGGTGACTCGTATTACCCGATAAGGGCCTTCCCACTTCGGCGTCAACTTGTTGGAATTCTTGGCCGACTGAACGCGCCGAAGAACAATGTCGCCTTCCTCAAAGCTTCGGGCATGAACCTTGCGGCTATGGTAGCGGCGCAAGGCTTGCTGGTAGCGTGCTGCTCTCACAACCGCCCGAAGACGATCTTCCTCAAGGAGCGTTGCGTCATCTTGCCGCAATCGCTCTTGCTCAAGTTCGTCATAAGCGAGCACTCGAGGTGACCCGTATATGAGTTCCATGGGGAGAACTGCTTCTTCCCCGTATACCAGGGCAAAGGGTGTCTGGCCGGTGGCTCGATTTGGCGTCGTTCTGATCGACCAAAGAACCGCCGACAACTCATCAATCCAATGCCTTCCGCTTTTGTGCAGCTTATCAAAAGTCTTTGTTCTCAGGCCTTGCAGTACTTCAGCATTTGCCCTCTCCGCCTGGCCGTTGCTCCGTGGGTGTGCCACAGAAGCGAAACAGACCTTGCTGCCGAGATCTTGGGTGTACTGCATGAAGGTGTGGCTTGTGAACTGTGTGCCGTTGTCGGTGATGACTCTGTTTGGCACACCAAAATGGCAGACTAGTTCCTTGAAGAACTTGACGGCTGACTGTGCTGTTACCTTCCTCACTGCCTCCACCTCCGACCACTTTGTGAACTTGTCGATTGCAACGTACAAGTACTCAAAGCCCCCGACAGTGCAAGGGAAAGGGCCCAGTATGTCGAGCCGCTAGACCGAAAATGGCCAGGAGGGATTGTTTGAAGGGCTTGAGCTGGTTGATGAAGCTTCTTCGAATGGAACTGGCATGCTTCACACCTAGTTACTAGTGCCGTCGCATCCTAGAGGGCGGTGGGCCAGAAGAAGCCTTGCCGGAATGCCTTGCCGGCAAGGTCCCTCGACCCTATGTGGGAGCCACATATGCCTCCATGTATCTCTGCCAACAACTCCAGTCCTTCCTCCCGGTGGATGCACTTCAATTTCACACCATTCGATCTTTTTTTGTACAGGACGTCATCAACGAACTGGTACACGGCAGACCGACGTGCTACTTTTTCCGCTTCTTCCTGCTCCTCAGGAAGTTCCCCTGTCTCGAGAAAACGGACGGTATGCTGTGCCCATGCCGGAGCCTGGGGCTCGACGGCAAGGACCAAAGGCATCTCTTCCACCATGGGGCAGCCGTCTCTACGGCCAGGGCTCGGTGCCCTGCCGGAGCCAGCTGCCCCTTGGCAGGCTCGGAATCCGTGGCAACACCCTTGCTGGCGGCCCCTGGGGGCTCGGCGGGAAAGTACTTGCCGGGACCTGATTTCCTCCGCTTGTTTTGCTCCGTTGATGGTTCGACGGATGGTTGAGTTAACCGAAGCAAAAAGGCACCTGGTTCCACATGTAGCTTGAATGCAGCGCGCTTTGACAGGTAGTCAGCAATGTCGTTCTCCACTTGGGGAACGTGCTTCGCTTGTATACCATCGAAGCGCTCCTCCAGCTTCCTCACCTCATCTATGTAGGCCTCCATCAACTGACTCTGATAATCTTTGTTGACTTGTCTGACGACAAGCTGCGAATCACCCCTGACGATGAGCTTCTTCACCCCGAGGTCTACCGCGATCCTGAGACCGACAAGCAGCCCCTCGTACTCAGCAGTATTGTTTGTGGACATCTCCCTGGGAAAGTGCATCTGGATCACATACTTGAGGTGCTCTCCGGTGGGTGCGACAAGCAGCACACCGGCACCGGCGCCTTGCAGCGAGAAAGCCCCATCAAAGTACATGATCCAGTCGCGACTTGCTTCCTTGCCGGGGAGAGAGGTCTCCTGGATTTATTCGTCGGGCGTTGAGGTCCATTCTGCAATGAACTCCTCCAAGACTCTGCTCTGGATTGTCGAAGTACTTTCAAACTTCAACCCAAAGCTTGACAACTCCAAGGCCCACTCCACAGTCCTTCCGGTTGCATCTGGGTTGTGCAGTATCCGTTGCAACGGGAGGCGGGTGACGACAGTGATCTCGTGGGCTTGGAAGTAATGACGCAGCTTCCTCGAGGCCATAAGGAGGCCGAAGAGCAATTTCTGCACATCAGAGTACCTTGAACTGGGCCCATGCAAGAGGGAGCTGACAAAGTAAACCGGGTGATGCATCATCTTCTTCTTCTGCACCACTTCACTTGGCTGCACGGGCCCTGCCCCGATGGCGTCGGACTCTGCCGGGGGCCTTGCCTTGCCGACACCAGGCCCTGCCGAGGGAATCTTCGACTTGCCATCTGCCGGTCCTGCAGTTGCCACTGCCTCTTCATCGACCTTCCTCTGTGCCACTAGTGCGGCGCTGACCACTTGATTCATTGACGCTAGATACAACAGCAATGGCTCTTGTGGTTTAGGCGCAACCAGTATTGGCTTAGGGGAAAGGTACTTCTTCAGATCCTGCAATGCCGCCTCGGCCTATGGGGTCCACTCCATTGGGCCTGCCTTCTTCAAGATTTTGTAAAAAGGAAGGGCACGCTCAGTGGACTTGGAGATGAATCTGCTCATGGCGGCAACGCAGCCAGTTAGCCGGCGCACATCTTTGATCCGCTTGGGTGCCTCAATCTGCTCAATAGCCTTGATCTTGTCTGGGTTTGCCTCGATCCCACGCTGCCACACAAAGAAACCGAGAAGTTTTCCTGACGGGACGCCAAAGACACACTTCTCAGGGTTCAACTTGAGGTTGATCTTGCGTAGGTTGGCAAACGTCTCTTCTAAGTCTTGTACAAGGGTCGCCTTGTCCTTGGTTTTGACCAGTATGTCATCCATATAAGCTTCCATATTTATATGTAGCTGGGGCTCAAAACCAATCTGGACCGCCCTTGCGAATGCCGAGCCAGCACTCTTCAACCCGAAAGGCATCCGTAAAAAGCAATACGTACCACATGGGGTGATAAATGCCGTCTTCTCTTCATCTTCTCTTGTCATGAAGATCTGGTGGTAGCCCGAGTAGGCATCGAGGAGTTACAACAGATCACACCCGGCCGTGGAGTCAATAATCTGGTCAATGTGCGGCAACGGGAAGGGGTCCTTAGGACAAGCCTTATTGACATCTGTGTAGTTAATACACATCCTCCACTTCCCATTTGCCTTGCGCACCACCACCGGATTGGCCAACCACGTCGGATGGAGCACTCCTCTCACCAAACCCGCCGCTTCCAATTTCCCGATATCCTCTGTGATGAACTCCTGTCGTTCCAAAGCCTGCTTCCTGACCTTCTGCTTGACGGGTCACGCATGGGGACAAACAGCAAGGTGGTGCTCAATTACTTCCCTGGGAACGCCGGGGATGTCGGATGCTTGCCACGCAAACACATCGACATTCACCCGTAGGAAAGTGACGAGCACGCTTTCCTATTTTCCGTCGAGGGTGGAGCTTATGGTGAAAGCCCCTCCCATGCCATCCTCCTTGACGGACACCCTCTTGGTCTCTGCTGGTGTAGCTCTGGATTTCTTGTTCTTGCCGGTAGAGCTCTCGGGCACGTCCTCGACGGTAGCACAACACTCCGAAGAGGTGGCGCTTGCCGGAGTGGGTGCGAGAGGTCTTGCCAGTCTTCTTATTCCCTCGCGGGGCTTCAACAGCAGGAGCAAGTGCCTTGGCGCAGCTGCTGCAACTGCTTCTCGATAGAGTTGGTCAGTGCAAATCAGCGCATCCTTCTTGTCGGAGGGGATGATGATGATGGTCATCGGCCCAGGCATCTTCAGCGTGTTGTAGGTGTAGTGCGCCGCCGCCATAAACTTGGCTAGTGCCGGGAGGCCGAGGATCCCGTTGTAGGGCAAGGGGATCTCGGCCACATCGAAGACGATCCTCTCTGTCCTGTAATTCAACTCACCTCCAAACGTAACGGGAAATGTGACCTTCCCCTTCGGTTGACTCCTTCCCGGACTGACCCCTTGAAACGTACCTGTTTCCTCGAGGTCCCCATCAGGAATTTGCAGCCTTTTGATCACGACGAGCAAGATCAAGTTCAAGCCGGCCCCACCGTCAACCAGCATCTTGTTCACCTTGAGGTTGCGTATCGTTGGCGAGACCAACAACGGCAAACACCTGACCGAAGTTGTGCGGTCAGGGTGGTCCTCGGTGTCAAAGATGAGGGGTGTGCTGGACCACTTTAGTGGCTTCTGAGCGTCGAACGATGGCTCTGCTGCTGTAATCTCACGCGCCCACTGCTTGAGCTGGTAGTGAGAAGTGTGCAGCGAGGCGCCACCATCGACGCACATGGCCTCCGTAGCCTTCTGAAACTCTTGCTCGCCGGACTCGTCGTCCTCGTCATGATCATTGTCTTCCTGCTTCTTGTCGCGGCCCCGAGCGGGCCTCTCTTGCTGGTTATCCTTGCCGTGGCGGCCTCCTTGCCCGCCACGCTTCTTGCCGGATCCTTCGGCACCATCCTGACCCTTCTCCTTGTCCCGCCTCTCATACTCGGCCTTTTGCTTTTCGGCAAGCAACTAACCTGTCAGCAGTTCTGGAGGTCGTGGCCCTTGGTGCGGTGGATCTTACAATACTGCTTGTCGGAGCCTCCTGGATTGTCGGCGGCTGCCAAGGCCCGACAGGCGGCGCACCCGGCAATCTCCTTGCCCGGGTCGTCTGCCTTGGCCTTCTTGGCGGCGCCGGTGTTGTCGGATCCCTCGACAGCAAGCACGTCCTTGCCCTTGCGTTTCCTGTTGCGACGCCGGCCCTTTTTCGTCAGGGGGGGCGGTGTCTTCATCAGTAGAGTCAGTTTCCACGCCGGTGTCCTCGCCGGGGTACTTCCTTCCCTCTTCAGCCCGGGCGCACCTATCGGCCAGAACATAAAGTTCGGCCACATCCTTAACCTTGTTCATCTCCAGCTCTTCGCGCATCTTGCGGTTGCACACGTTCTGATGGAACACGCTAATCACAACTGCGGGATGAACATCGGGGATGTTGTACTGCACCCGGCTGAATCTCTGGATGTACTTACGCAGGGTTTCCCCTTCCTTCTGGGGAATGATATGCAAATCACTGGCTTGGCCATGAGCTTGGTGGCCTCCGGTGAAGGCACCAACGAACTCATGGCACAAATCTGACCAAGAAGAAATGTGCATTAACCAAGACCTGATGTTGGGCTTCAGCGCCAACGGGAAGTAATTGGCAAGCACCTTGTCGTCGCAAGCTCCGGCAGCTTGCATCGCGATGGTGTAGATGCTGAGGAACTCTGACGGATGGGTATTGCCGTTGTAATTCTCGCCGACGTCAGGCTTGAACATGCGATGGGACGGCCACTGGAACTGCCATAGCTCACGGGTAAAGGCTGGGCAACCACCTCGTAAGGTAGGCCGCCGGAGCCCCCCGGTGCTGGGTGGTCCATAGCGGGTCCCGCCTGCTTATTCGACTGGTGGTGTGTATCGCGCCGGTGCTCGATAGTGGTTCAAGCATCTTCGTGGGCTCGCTCCCGAAGAACTTGGCGTTGATCACGGTGGGTCCGGGGGACGGACGACGCTATGGAAATGTTATCACCAATGTCGTCACGACGGACCAGCACCGGTGGCAGTTGGCGCGGGGGAGGAGAGTGCACTGTGGCTGCAACTCCCCCGTCCTTTCACTGCTGGCGTGTGGTGGCTCAACGGAGCGCCGACCCAAGGGACCCGCCGGCCGTGGCTCGTCTTTGTTGGCGATGGCGACGAGGCTCCGGATGGTGGCTCTCCACTCGTCAAGCTTCTCCACAGCAGGAGGGAAATCGAGGAGCAGCTACGCGCGCGCCAAAGCTTCTGCTGGCGTGGGTGGTGGCAAAAGCTACATGGACCGTGGCGCGCTTCGACTTCTAACCATGTTAGAAGGAGCTCTATCACGGCCCAGTGGCTGCGTGCCATTGTCACCAGCACTTCGGCGGGCAGGCTGGCCTCCTTCGTCCCGCAGATGATGCACATGGCTCTTCCCATGGAGGTCGTCGTGCCGCCCGTGGGTGGCACGGCGGTGACCCCAGAGGGCCCCGTGCCGCCCCGCAGGGGGCCCAACTCCGTCTCTGTATTTTGTGGCATGCGGCCCGCCGTCTTGCGCACGAACGACGCCGCTCGCCAGCCTCTGACTGCCAGAGCGATGTTGTTGCTCGCAGGCTGCGCCTCGGGTCCTGTCCGCGACCGGCCCACTACTCGCCCTCGCCGGTATGGGCCGTTTGACTCCCGACGAACCGACCACCGTGGCCGCCTTCTTCTTGGGATCCATGGAGACGAAGAACCGCTATGCTAACTGCTAGAGAAGATTCTCACAACTGCGCCCCTACCTGGCGCGCCAAAGATGTCGGTGGGAACGACACCTATGGGATCACTGGGATCCCTTCTACGGTCGGCGGGCGCGGGGTCTTGAGAAGAGCAGGTTTAGGAGCAAGCCCACGGATCGTTTACCCAGGTTTGGGCCGCGAGGATGCGTAAAACCCTAGTCTTGCTTTGGTGGATGTATTGAGTGGTCTTGAGCTTTCTGAACTAGCTAGGGTGGCTGTGCCATCCCAAAGAGCCGAATCCCTCTCCTGGTCGCCTCGGGCCTCCTTTTATAGGAAAAAGGGGTTGCCACAGTGGCACACAGGAGGTGGAAAGGCCTACAGTGCATGAGCTTATCGCATGACATTACGGGACAAAGTGCATTAAATGTGCTACATAGGTGTCCATTAGCTTTATCGGGGATGGGAACGAGGCCCATCCCGTCCGTCGCTGCTCCGCCTCGCTCCGACACGTGCCTAGGCTAGCGATGCATGCAGCTCCATGTAGGCAGGCAAGCAGCTGAGGTGGCACGGTGGTAGGGCCTTCATGAAGATCTGCATGCCGCCAGGCAGGTGCTTGCTGATTTGGCCTGGAAGCTGTATGTTGCCACGCAGGTGCCTGGCCAGCTGGTTGGGCTGGCAGCTGCATGCGAACAGCGCAGGAGTCTTGGCTGGTGCGGGCCTGGCAGTGGCCCTGCTGGCGTCCTCGGCAAGTGCCTTACCGGGGGCCTGGCAAGGGTCTTGCCGTGGTGTTGTAGTCGTCCTCGGCAAGATGCTTGCCGGGGGTCGTGTGGATTTCCTCGGCTAGGATCCTGCCGAGGGTCGCCTTCTTCTGGTCCTCATCTGAACTCATATGTTTATAATCTTGACGAAGATTTGCATGTCACCACAAAGGCGCCTCCCGAGCCTTGGCTCCAATGTAGTTGATTGGGTTGGAGCCTGTGGGCTCAAGGGTGGCTCGCTCAGCTGGTGTTGGGCAAGTGGCCCCGGCAAGGCCCTTGCCGGGGCTGCCTCGGCAAGGATCTTGCCGAGGGAGTCCACCTCGCCCTCTTGCCCTCATGTGCTTCTGGTCTTGGCGTCGCCTTGGTTGTCTTGTGCTTCGGCTTCTCTCCGGCTTCCCACCTCTGCCCTGCTAAGTGTGGCCGCAACGCGTGGCTCTGACTGCCCGTGCACAAGTAAAGGGGTCAAAAGGAGAGCCCCTACTTTTGTACACCAACAATATGTGACTCAAATGCACCCTCTCTCTATCTCTCTCACACCCACACACATAACTCAGCCTTCTGATCCACTCAACTCCTATCTCCAACACACGTAAGCTAGCATCTTTATCTTTCTATTTATCTGTTTCTCCATCAACCTTCTTTCTCGCCCTCACTCTTGCTTCCTATCACGCACACTACATATGTTTCTCTCTACATGCAGTCAAGTGCCCTATTTTTATCTTTCTCTCTCACACACATAACTTCACCCTCTGAACCAGCCGGCAGTCATCTCCAACACTCAAACTAGCCGATGTCCCTCTAGCTAGCATCTCTATCTCTGTATCTATCTGTAGTTTCTCCGTCAACATTTCTTTCTTGCACGCACTCTTGATTCCTATCACCCACACTATATATGTCTCTCCATACATGCATTTATAGGTTGATCTCTTTTGCACACACTGCCAAAAAAGACACATCCGTGACATTTTGGGCCAAACGAATTTTTTTTCTGTCATACTTACGACACTTCTATGACAATAATTATTACAAAACACGGTATCATCATAGATGTGGTGGTGTCCTACTTCTATGACAAAAAATCATGACAGAAAATGGGCTTTTCATCCTGGGCGGGCCGGAGACGCAGCTGCATGACATTCTTTGGGGCCGTCCATGACGGAAAAAACCATGGTAGAAGCGAGGGCGAGGAAAATATCGGGGTGTTCCCGGTTACGGTGGGTGGTCGGGGCTGAGCGATGCGTGTTTCTCTCATACATGCACGCATGTGGGTGCAGGGTGTTGGGATCTAACTGAACCCGAGCGAGGCGTTGGGCTCTAACTGAACCCGAGCGATTGCACTGTAGGCTACGCGTTACTGAACCCGAGCGATCGATCGATGGCTGTTAACTGACCCCGATCGAGCGATTCCTTCGCTACTGCTGCTAAATGAAGCCGATCGATGCTGCCTCTGGATGAACAGTGAGCGTTGCTGGTGGATTTGGATGAACAGTTCCCGGTGGGGGTGGATGAACAGGACCCCGTGGTGTTGCCACTGGATGAACAGGACCCCGGTCGATCGAGCCGGTTGGGGCTGGATGAACAAGACCCCGTGGAGGGCTGGATAAATAGGACAACCCTGTGGAGGGCAGGATGAACATTAGATGGTGGAGGGCTGGATGAACAGTAGCCCGTGGAGGGGTGGTTGAACAGGAGCCCGTGGAGAGGGCTGGTTGAACAGTAGCTGGTGGAGTAGCGCGCGGTGGAGGCTAGATGAACATGAGCCCATGGATGAACAGTCGCATGTGGAGGTTAGAGGAGGTCGACGGTGGATGAACAGTAGCCCGTGGAGGCTGGAGGGGGTCGACGGTGGAGACGAACAGTATCCCGTGGAGTCCCGTTTTGCGGTACGCCACACCCCTCCCGATGAACAGGACCCCCGTTTCGACCGTAGCGCTCCAACACAAGTCGGTTTCCTCCGTTTTGCGGTACGCCACACCCCTCCCGATCAACAGGACCCCCGTTTCGACTGTAGGAGGTCCGTTTCCTTCGTTTTGCGGTATGCCAGACCCCTCCCGATGGACAGGATCCCGTTTCGACCATGGCCGGTCGAACACAAGGCCGTTTCCTCCGTTCTGCGGTACGCCAAGCCTCGTTTCCATCGACTGTTCCCTCCAAGACCTCCCGATGAACACGACGACACATTCCATTCCAACCCAGCCGATTGGCTCCCCATGAACACGACGACGACGCTGTTTCTCCGTTCCGACCCAGCCATGTACACGAGCCCTGGCTGTACGTACATGCGAGTAGGCGTTCGAGACCCCGCCAGTATGTACGTACGTGGCCGTATTTACTTTCTCGCACCTTGGCCGCTGTACGTACGTGTGCATGCTACGTGTGCGCCTATTCTACGACATGTGCATGCCTCTACATCGACCAGTATGTACGTACACGTTCGCGACCAGAATGACAATGCTACATACGCTTCGACCAGGTGGGTCCCGACTGTCAGGCACTTCCTTGCATGCGAAGATGTAGCTGGTGGGTCCCAGCAGTCAGGGGGCGAATCATTTTTTTGTCTAGACGCACTTCCTTGCGTGCAAAGATGTAGCTGGTGGGTCCTAGCAGTCAGGGGAAACATTTTTTTGTGAAATACGGTGGACCGTCCGGTGGGTCCCCGCTGTCAGGTGGAGGAATAATTATTTTGCGCGTAATAAGGAGGCACTTCCTTGCTGCGGCCGTGGACCCAGCTGTCAGCCTCTCCACGTACAGTCCAGGTCCGATGTAAGTTGTTCCTTGACCACGCCACGCCGAGAGCACCAGGGCGGTGGACGACGGCGAGGCCTAGGAAGGGGACGACGCGGAGCCGGGGAAGACGCGATGGTGGAAGCCCGCGCGGAGAGGAGTACGAGGGTTCACTGGGTCAGCTGCAGTGTGAGGCTACCGTCGCCACAGGGCCTGGCCAGCGATGGGAATAGTAGGGGGCGGTGAGGCCTCCGCGGTAGCACAGCCGACCATGGGAGGCAGGAGCATGCGGCACGACCGGCGCTGCTTTGGCGGCTGGAGCAAGAAGACCAGAGGCTGAAGAAGCACTACGGCCGTTGGATGGACATCGTACGGTCACTGGAGCTAGAATTGTTCATATTGACTAAGTTGACAAAGCATTGCATCCCCGTCAACTTAGTAGGCCCACAAGTCAGCCACCCACCAAGGTGGGTCCCAACTAGCTGGGGGAGTATTCATTTTTTTGTGTGTAATAAGGAGGCACTTCCGGTGGGTCCGAGCTGACAGCGCGCCGGGGGGGGGGGGCGTTCTTTCATGAAATACGGTGGCCCGTCTGGTGGGTCCCAGTAGTCAGGGGGAAACATTTTTTCCGCCAAATACGGTGGCCCGTCCGGTGGTTCCCTGCTGTCAGGTGGAGGAATAATTATTTTCCGCGTAATAAGGAGGCACTTCCTTGCGGCTACCATGGACCCAGCTGTCAGCCTGTCCATGTACAATACTCTTCCGATGGAAGTCGTTCCTTGACCACGTTGACCACGCCGCGCCAAGAGCACCAGGGCGGTGGATGACGGCGAGGCCTAGGAAGGGGACGACGTGGAGCCAAGGAAGACGACCAGTGGATGCCCATGCGTAGAGGAGTATGAGGGTTCGCTAGTTCGTTGCGGTGTGAGGCTACCATCATCACAGAATAACAGGGGTGTGGGTGAGTAGAGGGATGGCCTGGCCAGCGGTGGGAGTAGTAGGGGGCGGTGAGGCCTCCGCGGCATCGCAGCCGGCCACGGGAGGCAGGAGCACGAGGCACGACCGGCGCTGCTTTTGGCGGCTGGAGCAAGAAGACCAGAGGTTGAAGAAGCACTACGGCCGTTGGATGGACATCATACGGTCACTGGAGCTAGAATCGTTCATATTGATTAAGTTGACAAAGCCCTCCGTCCCTGTCAACTTAGTTGGCCCACAAGTCAGCCTCCCACTATTGTGGGTCCCAGCTAGCAGGGGGTATTCATTTTTTTGTGCGTAATAAGGAGGCACTTCCTTGCGTGCGAAGATATAGCTGGTGGGTCCCACCTATCAGCAGTGGGAACATTTTTCGCGGAATATAGAGGCCCTTTCGATGGATCCCAACTGTCAGGTGGAGGAATCATTATTTTGCGCGTAATAAGGAGGCATTTCCTTGCGTGCGACCGTGGACCCAGCTGTCAGCCTGTCCACGCACAGTCTACTTCCCATGGTGTCGTTCGTTGACCATGTTGACCACTCCGCACTGAGCGCATCCAAGTTGGTGGACGAGGGCGAGGCCCCGGACAACAACGAGTCGGAGATGGGAAGACGCGGGAGTAGAGTCAGAGACGGAGAGGTCTACGAGGGTTAACTGGTTCTGGTGCGGTGTGGTTCGGCAGTCAGTGGAAAGAACAGGAGCTGTGGAGGGGTGGAGGCGGGAGCAGGTAGTCCCGGCGGCGCTGGAGGAAGAAGACAGAGATTGAAGATGGATGTCGGTTGTTGGATGTAAATCCAACGGCTAACTATGTCAGAATCGTGTGTTAACTAAGTTGACAATGACTTGCATTGGCTTCGACCTATTGGCCCACATTCCAGCCTCCAAAAATGTGGCACATATTCAACCCATTTTTTCAGAATTTACAGTCTTTTTTTGCGGGGTAGAATTTACAGTCCATTTGATCTCTTTTTTTTGAATTACATTCCATTAGCTGGGCTGGGTGAACAAATAATGTAGCGTCCATGCAACCCATTTATGTTTTTCCTAAAAAATCACAAGCCATTTGCACTTTCTTGAAATACACGATTTTGCTGGGCTTATTATAATTATAATGTTGGGGTGGGCGCAGCAATGTTATCAAAAAATAAACAGGGGCTGAGCATTTTGTTACATATATATATATAAATAATAAGTGATTTATTATTACATTGGTCCTAAAATCTTACCAAGCTTTTGTACACAATCACCAGGATTTTCGTTGCCAAAAATAATCCAGGATTTTATTGTTAATAAATTATTTTTATAAGTTAATAAGATGTGGGATATTGTTTTCTTACATATGTAAGTATCTGTTAAATATATGATGACAATAACAATAATATATAATAACATATAAAATAATTTAAATATATATAATATAGTTAGGAGGGAAACATAAGTTGGACTAGGTGTTCCTATTCTTATATAGAAAAATAGAACAGACCTCTGCGTTTTCTTCAAAAAAATACATAAATTGGGTTGCCGATGTTTCAGAAAAAATAAAACCTCGGATGGGAGGTCCATAGGCCGGTCGATACATGACGGCCCTCAAGAAAATACAAACAAGCCAATGGACCTCCCATCCGAGGTCGTGGGCTGCGCATGTTAAAAAAGAAAGCCTAGATGGGGCAGCCCAAAACCCAGCTGATACTTGCTGCCCCAGTGATAATAAATGATACCTGCTAGCTCCCCGGCTTCATTGTGAATTTATCTCCTATAGTAACAGCGTTGAAGCACCTAAAAAATGTAACTATGTTGACAAACCCGTGGGCCCCAACGTCAGTATAGCATTAGGAGGAAGTATTTTTTCGATGAGGCACTTGCTTGCGTACGGCCATAGACCTGGTGGGTCCCGACTGTCCGCCTCTCCACGTATAGTCCTCTCCAGATTCCTCTCGTTTGTTCAGCTTGTTCACAATGGCAGACAACGGCGTCGCGGCGAGCGCACAAAGGCGCAGGAGAAGATCCGACCACCTGAGGAAGTGCCTTATTAGTAACGAAACAACTGAACTAGCCTAGTGGCCGAGTGACACTACCCGACAGCTGTTCTTCCCGGGTTCGATTCCACCTGTGCAGAGAAAATATCTCCAAATTTTTTGCCTCTGCCTTTATTGACATGTGGGTCCCAATTGTCATCTATGCACACCACGTCCAACACTTGCCAAAACTTCGTCCCTTGTTTTCTCTGTTTTTCGCACACTTGACATTGTGTGGGCATCTTGAAAATAGCATATCTTTTTGACTGTGCATCATATGAAGATGTGCTATGCATGAATTTTGATCAGCATGATGTTAACTGGCTGGTAGTTCCAGTTTCGACCATGAATAAAACTTCCAGCATGATGTTAACACTGTTTGAAAAGGTTGTGTTAATATAAATGCTCTGCCTCTGAAAGTTGCAGTTTCTTATCTGAAACTGAACTTGGAGTTTCTTATCTGAAACTGAAACTTGCAGTTTCTTCTCTGAGAATCACTTGTCAACGACCGAAAGGTAGGGGAACCTCTCCTCTCCATCATCTCCATTCCAAAACCACCGTCTCACCTCTCCCTCTTCTCTATTGCAAGACCACCGTCTCTCCTCCCATATTCCAAATCTAGCACCGGACCACTCAGAAGGACATCTATGGAAGGGATGCAGCAGCGAATCAGGAAGATCGCCGGCGGTGACCAGGTAAAGTTAGCCAGGTTGAAAGAGATCCTTACTTGGTTTGACAATGAGCGGGAGATTTCGAGGATGGTGAGGGCCATGTGGCAATGTATGCGAAAGAGCGAGACGATGGTGATGAGGGCGGCGATGTACTCCTCGGCGGCAGTCACGTCGTAGTCCTTCGAGTTCATCGAGTATCTCCTCTGGGTGATGGAGCAGACAGATTCGCCCGAGGCGAATGTCAGGCGGATGTGGTGGGCATACAGGTCGAAGGTCGAGCACCCAAAGGATAACGAATCGATCGAGTACAGTGTGCCGTTCGTGAGGGTGCAGAGCCAGCCGAAGCCACATGAGTTTTCGTTCTCCCACCGCAAGAGGAGGCCGGATGGCGCGACGTCACTTCCCCACCGTTCTCCATGGTTCCCTCGACGCTCACCTCGTTTCAACGGCGTCGGTAGGGTTTAAGGTAAGCTCGCACTAACCTAATCTTCCATCTGCTCATGCTTACAATCAATGTGACAACTAATAAAAATCATGCTTACAATCAGTCTCCGAGTACTACGCCAATCACCCTAAAATAGCTCTGGACCTTTGGGTCAAAGTTGTGACACTGTGTACAAATAAAGAAAAATAGATTGGTGCTTCTTTCAGAAAAGAGTACACCCCTAGAAAACTGCCAATATAAGCTACTAGTATTTTTTAAGTCTAAGCTACTAGTATTTGGTTAGAGTATTTTCTGCGAGAAAGATCCATCCACAGTGAGCGCCACACATCCCACTGATGGTGGTGGATGCCAATGCTTAGATGGAGCAGGGTTGGTGTTGGTAATTTTTACTTGGCACCTCACACTCTGCATATATGCCAGTTCCATCCGTACATTTGTGCAGTTCCACCAAAATGCAGCTGAATAATCCTTTTTGCACAGATAATGAAAAGGCGTGATTACATTATAGTGGCACTAGTTGATGAAACATACACTAATAAATAGAAGAAAATATTACATCATACTGGAAATCGACCCAAGTATCCCCGATACACCTTCTGCCAATGATGAACATCAGTGTACAACGGTAGTACAAGGAGGGGCCTTGAGACATTCAGATCTATATTTTTGTGCAGATCAACTAAAATTAAGCACCCCAGTTTGCAGAAACGCTTGAACATTAACAATGGGACTAGTTGATGAAACATACATTAACAAAGAGAAGCACTTTCTTTATCTACATTGGAAATGAAATGATAGAGAGGGCACTCGCTCTATTTTAACTGTAATATTACTTCATTTTATCAGTGACACTAGGGTCGAGCATGTGGCAAACGAGGTGTACCGTGCGTCGCAAGGATGAAGGCTGGGGGTGCTTAGACTGGGATGCTGAAGCTGGCTCATTCAGTCCCTATCTTCCCCTTGATGTTTCTGTGGTATCATTTGGGTTGTAATCCAAACTTGGTCGAGCTGGTGCTGCGTCCCCCTACCTGCCTAGCTTATGTGGAGAACTTGTCTGCTGCTAGTACTCAGTCCGTTCTAGTAGTAGTTGCATAACTGCCCGTTTACACTGAGATGTTGTCGGATAATGGTTCTCTATGGTTGGGTTTCTTTAATGAAATCGGAGGGAACCCCCTCTTTCGATATATATAAAAAACAGTGGCACTAGAGGTGCCAAAACATTGCCTCAAATTAATAGTGCCACTAATCGCAATGAAAACGGGAAAAGAATAGGCTGTGAGAATCGGTCGGTGCTTTGCAAAAATCAGATTCTTGGAATGAAAATATAGTAGCGTCACTGATTCGCCCACCTTTCCTTCATCGGTACAGAAGAAAAATGGTAGAAGTGAGTAGCCCGGAGTGAGGTTTTCTTCAAGAAAGGGGAGAAAGGGCTTCAGCGAGCGTTCCTGTGAAATGATGGTTGCTTTGTCCAGTCCAACTTCGAGGCCACTTTACCACTGCTGGTAAAGGTGTGGTTTTGTGATATGACGGGTCATGACGGCCACACCGGGGTGACCGGTGAGTCTCGACTATATCACCTCACTATGATTTGGTTGATGGCACGCGGGACGGAATGCTTTGATGTCCCGCATGTAGATAGAGCGGCTAGTCATATAGGAGTACTCAATATTGTGCACCGCGACCAAGGAGGAGAGGAAAACGAGAGATATGCATTTATTTACGGTGTAGATTCACTCATTTTGCTCTAGTACTACTCATTTAGGGTTTAGTATAGTCACTTGTTGAAATCTCTAGAAAGGCAAATACTCCTTTCTGGTTTACAGGGCTATACTAGCAAGTAGTACTACAATAGTGAGCTCAAATAGCAATTTTGTCTCATGCAAGAGCATGGCTATATGCGTTCTCCAAGCCCTTCTCAACCCACTTTTGGGTGTTTGGTAGGGTGTATGAAGGGTGCATGAGTCCACAATAGCTTAACACAAATACACTAGGAGCATGCATGAGCAGAGCATGCATGAAGAGGGGTGCTGGGATGAGCATGCACGAAGAGGGAACAACTATGCTGAGATGAGAATGCAACCAAACACACTGTGGCAAGCATTCGCAACTGCCGCGTTCGGGTTGCGCTTGGCTCTTCTCCTCTTCAAGAAGACGAACAATGATGCTAGTACTACTTCTACAATATCGAATCCACTGCTGCATGTCCGTCCACCGCGTGCGGGAGGGATAGCTTGTTTTAGTACTCTATAAGGCTAGTTGTAATGGGAGTATCATAGGTAGTACTCCCTCCATTCCTAAATATTTGTCTTTCTAGATGTTTCAACAAGTGTACAATATATCTGCTGCAAGACCTGGAGTGTACAATATATTTGCTGCAACCACTAACATTTACCCCACCAAAAATTAAAATATATATTCCTGTCTTGACCAGATGAGCGTGCAAACTACAATCACCAAGATGATAGGTAGGGCCAGAAGATTATTTTAATAAAAAAAGCATGGAGCTGACCCCAACGATTTTAAGATTACAGGCACGGTACACGCTATCCTAGACTACTCTACACATGAAACTGTCACACGGGCGTCCGGGTTGCGCTTGGCTCTTTGCCTCTTTGGGGTCAAACAATGATGGAGTACTATTGAAGTGGAGGAGTACTACAACATGCTTCTGGCCATCTGACACCAATTGAACTGCTACATGTCCACCGCGTGCGGGAGGGAGAGTAGCGAAAGCTTCTCCTAGTCCTACCAGCTACCACGCTCATGGACAAGGGAGGGACACAGCTTCATTGACTTACTGCTCCTGCCTATGCGTGTATGACAGATGGGCCCAACAGGTGGGTGGCCCACTTGTCATGCAACCAAAGGTAGGTGCAGTTAAGGCACCCGAGCTCAGTCCGTGAGGGAGAGGGCAATGTAGTAATCAAATTTCTCGGTCTTGTACGAGTTGACGCAACACATCAAAGCACTGCACTCGATATATTTCAATAATTTGCGTTTACCGATGCATTAATTACAATGCATGCATGCATGCCGTGACTCTCCTTTTGATACTTGCATGTGTTGGTTTAATGCACCTTGCCAAATTTTGACTATAAATTTAACTAACCAAATGTTCATGCATGTCACAAAAAATTACATCATTGAAAACTATGTTCAAATACGAATCAAACAATATAATTTTTTTGTTAACATGCACTAACATTTTGTCAGTTAAATCTTTGGTCAAAATTCAGCACCAATTACAAAGGGGCCCAATAAATATTGTACTCTCATATTTTGTTTTGAGGATACTCCCACATAGAAAATATAAATAATAATGCGTGTTGGCGCAGCCCACGTTTCCGATAATTTTAGCCATGGGCTTGTTCGCAAATTTTACGAGGGGGTGGTTGTTCATTTAATGGAGGGTCTTATACCAGACTTGAACGATACAAAGGGCGACCTGGCACACCATAACACCACTTATAATAAGCGGGTAGCTATCTCAAAAAACAATCAACAACTCAAAAAAGGCGACCTGGCATGTACACAATTTTAAGCAATTGTTTTGATGGAGTGGAAAAGGAAAACTACCCCACTACGTATATATAGGCCGGAGCCTCCACGCTTGCTTGCTAGGGTTGCTCTATTCACACACTCTCATCCTCTCCAGATCTAAACAAGATAGCGGTGGTAACATGTCTTTCTCCCTTCAAAAACACTGTCTTTCTATCCTCACCACTGGTTACAGATCTGTACGTATCCCCCTCTGCCGGTGAAGAGGAGGAGAGGCAGCGCTTAGGCTGTCATCGACAGTGAGGGAGGAGACCCACTACCGGCCGCACCGTTATCTCTGGCCAAGCGCCGGTGCGGGAGGTCCTCCGACCCGTTTGTCGTTGCCCTAGTGTGGGTGGATCAGGCCTCCCACCACCCACCTATCCACATCCCGATGACCTTCAGCTATATCTTCCTTCGAAACCGCCCTAGCTCTACTTACCCCACTCGCTACGTCGCTGCATGTGCATCATTTTCTACCTCTCAGCCCCTCTCGATCGTATGGTCCAACGACACATATTTTTCTTCTTCTATTGTTAGAGGTAAAGCTACTTCATGGAGTCGAATCTTGTACTTGGTTCAAACAAGAAATAAAGTGGGGGTGGGGGAATTTAGTATGTACATCGGACTTGGTACAAACATGAAGGAAAGGGGGTGAAAGTAGTACAGACTGGTCATCCAACCGGTCTCTTGGTCGAAAAGGGAAATATAGGGGAAACACTGTACACAGTGGTATGACCAGGACTAGATTTGCTGTCCACACATAGGAGTAGGTGGCTAGTGTGAACAAAAATGGGACCAACCCAGATATGTTTCTTGGATATTTGTTTCTCGGGGCAACAAACTCTGAATCATCACTTTATGCCCCGGTTTAGGTACATGGTGCTGGACTGCTGGTGCACCCACTATCCCATGCCCTTATACCAAATATTTAGCTGTTCTTAATCTAATGCCCCTGGTAAAATGAAGCCATGCCACTGTTATAAGCCATGACAAGTTTAGCCAAATGTTTTTGCCTGTAATTGTTTGAGACTCTCACTGTTTCCTCTGTAGCTTTTTATGCAAACAAGGATATCCATTTCACATGGTCACTGTTGTGACCTTTTGGTGTACTACACAGAACACTTCTTAAAAGAAGTGAATTTTGTGCTATTTAACTGGAATGTCAGAATGGAACAGTTGGTTCATTTCGGTGGAACTGCACAAAGGGGGATCTGTGTTCCAATTCTCATCATCCATATTGGCACCATAACCTTCCTTTAGGTAAGAATGCTATTTAATGCATGTGTTCATCTCTATTTTTCGACTGCCATGAGAAAATAATGCTATTGTTTACTAGTACACTTGTACTCCCTCACTGACAAAACCAATTCTGAAATAGAAGGCCAATCATGTACTTGGTTTCACCAACTGGCGAGGAGAAAGAGAAACAAAGCATGAAGAGGAAGAAGAAGAAGAATAAACAGTGCCAAGGTGATCTTGCTGAAGTTGAGGCCTCAGTCGAGGCCATTCAAGGGCTCCGACAATGTCTACCTTACATGTGAGATGATCCTCCAAGGAGCCCTTCCACTTCTGCGTATTATCCATCATGAATTTGATGCTACTGTTAGTGTAATATGCTAATGTCTTTCTATCCTTTCTCACTAAGCTAATGAAGATTTTGCCTTGTTCCTACTTGTGCAAACAGGGATCATGTTGTGCCAATCATACATTTTAGTGGAACTACACAAGGCAATACAATGAACTGTATCCCAACCAGTGCTTTAACTCTGCTGGAAGTTCTTGATAATCTTTTGATATAATCTCAGCACTTGTAAACAAGAGTGATTTCAACCATACATTTGAAGTGCACAAAAATATATACTATTGAGTGATTCCAGTGAGTGCTTTATCATCTCTTCTGGGACTACATGAATAAGCTTTTTTGCTCAGGTTGGTACCGGACTAAGGCCTTCATCCATATTAGTTTGTTGTCATCTCTATTTGTATTGTGCTACTATCATGAGAAACTCCTTTACCTTTGCACGTTAAAGTTTTGCAACCTATGATACATGGCAATGCTTTGAGTTTTGAGCTAATTGGCACTGATTAAATAAACTAATACCTCTATTTAAGCAAGACTACTATGTTGCTAACTTTACCCATTAAGATAATGAGGGTGCTTCTGTTTGTTAGTGTATGTTTCATCAACTAGTCCCACTATTACAGTAATCTCACTCTCTCAATATATGTGCCAACAGGGATGCTCAATTTTGGTGGAACTGTGTGCTTCATTGCCTCGACGGCTTCCTTCCTTTCCTGTCAGTCGCTAATCTCGGCTTGCTTCCTTCCTTTGCCGTCAGTCGCTTTGCTTATCTCGGCTTCCAGTCAAAGGAAATAGTAATTGATATGCTACCTCACACAGGTTGGTACTGGTCTTTATCCTGATTATTGTGCTTGTCATATGTATTGGTAATTTGGTATTGTGCTACTGTTTGCCAATTTCATAAAGGAGTAACTTGGAGCCTGAACTTGTAGGCAAATCATTACATTGGGTGATTTCAATAGAACTGCACAAAAAGATTAGATGGACAGATACTTATGCTGCTGCTATCTACTCCAAAGTTCACTCAGACAAGCATCGATGTTGACACGAAGAAGTGCCTATATTCATTTGAGTATCAACCGGCGTCAACCAGTTATCAAACTCCAAGTATTAGGAGAGCGAACGCCAAAAATATTGCTTGGTGCATAGCCTAGAGAAACGCAGTCTAGTGTTTGGTCCCAACTTGTGCCTTTTTGTTATCGGCACATATGGTAGTGAACTGTATGGCATGGAGTCTGAAGATTCTAGACAAGTTGGTTGACGTGTATATTCATCTGGCATTTAATCAACCTGCACGCCAGGGATGCTCCATTTCAGTTGAACTGCACAAAAATTTGGGTGGTTCATTTTCTCAACCGCCTCCTTTCTTGTCTGCAATGTAGAATTTTGGCGAGCCAGTAAACTAGTTGCATGAAAGTAGTGGCCAAGTTGCTCAAACCTCCCTCGGCACGAGGCCAATATTTGAGGATAAACCTACAAGCAAAGTTCAGATTGTCTATGTTGCCTCTTATGTACTCGAAAGTTTACTTGTACAAGCATTAATTTTAGCAAGAAGTACCTCCGACTGAACAACATTTACCAGTATGTACCCTAGGTAATTAAAGTTCGTCCATGGATGATATTGGCTGTGATCTCAATCATTTGATTGCATAAACAAACTGAACATGTGTATATCTGAATCTTTTTGTGAATTATCTATGAATATTGTCGTGTGATCTATCAATCATTGGGATGCATAGACATGCTGAACTTGTGTATATATGAATCTTTTGAGTTGTTGATTGTGAATGTTGGCTATGAATATGAACCTATCTTGTGAACCTGAGTTTGATACAAATGTTTACCTGTTATGTTGTACTTGTGTGTGAACTTGTTAGTATGTCTACTATGGGATTTGTGACGTGTGGGTGTCAACGACACACCTTCTTCGTGAGAAGAATTGCACCTGCTTTGTTAGGGTAGCAACGACGCGTCAGCTCTTTTTAATATTTTTGCTTTGTCTTCCCCCCTCCCCTGCTCAACCACTGCCGTAATGTTTTCGGCCTCAAAACAAGCATAGTACTTCGTTGTTTTTGGGGCTTGATGAAAAATCGAGTGCTGGTTTCTGTAGGTTGGCCCGCCCAACAAATGGGCTGCTGGTCCACCATGGTCTGGGAGGCTAAAAATACAAGTTGTATGGTGCAGAGGCAAGTAAAAAAATGTTGTCGAGAGCCATCCACTGAAGTAAAAAAAATCATGTCTGATGTGCTTCTTCAGTCGCGCCGCCGGCCCCCTCTTTAATCCAGTTCGCTCGGGGCTCTAGCTGGTATCATTTTTTGCAGTGGGCGAACAAGTATCAGCTAGGCCTAGGTATGCGTAGCCCACGACACATGGAGACAGTGGTTTCAACTTATTTTTGAGGTCCGTACCGGCCTATGGGCCTCCTAGCGTAGGTTTTACTTTTTTCTTAAAGATTGGCAACCCAATGTATTTTTTTAATAAAACGCAGATCTCTGTTCTATTTATCTACATATATATAAGAATAATAATGTTGTTTCCAATTTATGTTTTCCCTTCTAACCACATTATATATATTTATATCATTACTATTATTGTATATTTTATAGAGACTTATATACATTATAAAAACATCCCACGTGTTATTAACTTATAAAAGTACTTCCTTCATAAACTAATATAAGAGTGTTTAGATTACTAAAATAGCGATCTAAACGCTCTTATATTAGTTTATAGAGGGAGTAAATGTTTAACAGAAGTTGGCAAGGAAAATCCTAGTTGTTTTTGACTCACAGGTAGGAAAATCCTGGTGATTGCGAAAAAACGCTTGTGAAGATGTTAAGGACCAATGTAATAATAACACACTCATTTTTATTTTGAGCAATAACTCGCTAATTTGTTAATTATACATATATATAATGTGTCGCTCCGGTTTATTTTTTGATATTAATTGCTCCTTCTAACCTAACATTATATATAGAATGAGCCCAGCTAATTCGTGTATTTCAATAAAGTGCAAATGGGCTGGGATTTGTTAGAAAATATTAAATGGGCCGCATTGACGCAAAATTATTTGTTCACCCAGCCCAGCAAACATGGGTTAAATATGTGCCACATTTTTGCAGGCTGACATGTGGGCCAATAGGTCAAAGCCTACGCAGGGCGTTGTCAACTTGGTCAACAAATGATTATGACATCCACAACCATTGGATTTATATCCAACGGTCGGTATGCACCTTCAATCTCTCGTCTTCTTCCTCCAGCGTCGTCGGGACCGCCAGGTCCGGCCTCCGGCAGCTAGCGGCTCTGCTTAGGACGCATCACTGTGAAGCGCTACCCCACCGCCGGCCAGGCTATCCCTTCACCCCTCCACACCTCCTGTTATTCTCCACCGATTGCAGCCCCACACCGCACCAGAACCAGTTATGAACCATGTACTCCTCTCAATATGCGACTCCACTGTCGCGTCTTCCCATCTCCGGGTCATTCCCGTCCGGGGCCTCGCTGTCGTCCACCGCCTCGTTGCGCTCGGCACGGCGTAGTGAATAAACGAGAGTCATCGAAAGAGGACTGTACATGGAGAGCCGGACGGCTGGGACCCATGAGGCCCATGGTCGCACGCAAGGAACGTTCCTCCTAATTAAGCTATTTCCTCCCCCTAACACTGGGACCCATCGGCGATATCTTCGCACGGAAGGAAGTGTGTCCTTGTTATGTGAAAAAAACCATTCCTCCCAATGACAGCTGGGACCCGGCAGATTTGGTGGCTGACTTGTGGGCCTACTAAGCAAACATGTATGCAGGGGCTTTGTCAACTTAATCAACAAATGATTCTAGCAGCTGGACCATTGGATGTTAATCCAACAGCCGTGCTCCTTCTTCAACCTCTGTTCTTGCTCCTGTCTCCCCTGGGCGGCAGTGCTACCGCCCACCTGAAGTAGTCAAGCTTCCCACTCCTCTCCATTTGCGACTCCACTACCGCGTCTTCCCCATCTCCGGGTCATTGCAGTCTGGGGCCTCGCCGCCGTCCACCGGCCTTGGTGCGCTCGACGCGGTGTGGTAAACGTGGTCAACAAACGACAGTCATCGGAAGATGACTGTACGTGAGAGGCTGATAGTGGGGACACACCACGCCCATGGACGCATGCATGCAACTGCATCCTTTTTACCCTGAAAAATAATCTTTTCTCCCCCTGACTGCTAGGACCCACCAGCTACATCTTCGCACGCAAGAAAGTGCGTCCTTATTACGGGCAAAAAAATATACCCCCCCTGATAGCTGGGAAGCAGCAGCTGTATCTTCGCATGCAAGGAAGTGCGTCCTTATCCTCCCTGATAGCTAGGACCCACCCGGTCGAAGCGTACGTAGCGTTGTCTGTCTTATCGGAACGTGTACGTACATACTGGTCGATCAGTCTCTCTGCAAGTATGAACCGTGGCTGAGTAAGTAGCGGCACATGTCATAGTAGAGCCCCCCACGTAGCAGTTCAGGCTGTCCCGTCTAAACCGTGTACACGTACATAAAGCCACACGCCAAAAAATACAGCCACGTACGTACATACGGGCGGGGTCTCGAACGCCTACTCGCGCATACGTACGGCCAGGGCTCATGTACATGGCTGGGTTGGAACAGAGAAACTGTGTCGTCGTCGTGTTCATGGGGAGGCAACGAAATGCGTCGTCTTCATCGAGAGGCAATGGAACGCGTACTATTCATCGGGAGCCAACCGGCTTGGACATAACATCCGATGGAAACAAGGCCTGGCGTACCACAGAACGGAAGAAACGGCCTTGCGTTCGATTGACCATGGTCTAAATGGGATCCTGTTCATCGGGAGGGGTCTGGCGTACCGCAAAACAGAGGAAACAGACTTCTTTCGGACCTCCTACGGTCGAAACGGGGTCCTGTTGATCGGGAGGGGTGTGGCGTACCACAAAACGGAGGAATCAGACTTGTGTTGGAGCGCTATGGTCGAAACGGGGGTCTTGTTCATCGGGAGGGGGTGTGGCGTACTGAAAAACGGGACTCCATGGGATACTGTTCATCTCCACCGTCGACTGCCTCCACGGGCTATAGTTCATGCACCGTCGACCTCCTCCAGCCTGCACTTGCGACTTTTCATCCACGAGCTCCTGTTCATCCAACCTCCACCGCACGCTCCTCCACCAGCTCCTATTCAACCAGCCCTCTCCACGGGGTCCTGTTGAACCACTCCTCCACGGGCTACTGTTCATCCAGCCCTCCACCGGCTACTATTCAACCAGCCCTCCACGGGGCCCTGTTCGTCCAGCCCTCCACGGGGTCCTGTTCATCCACCCCCAACCGGCTCGATCGGGGTCCTGTTCATCCAGCGGCAACACCACGGGGTCCTGTTCATCCACCCCCACTGGGAAATGTTCATCCAAACCCCCCCATCAATGCTCACTGTTCATCCGGAGGCAGCATCGATCGGCTTCAGTTAGCAACAGTAGCGAAGGAATCACTCGCGTTCAGTTAACAGCAAGGGATCGATCGACCTCTCGGGTTCAGTAACGCGTAGCCTGCAGTGCAATCGCTCGGGTTCAGTTAGAGCCCAACGCCTCGCTCAGGTTTAGTTAGAGCCCAATGCCTCGCACACACGCGCGTACGTACGAGAGAAACGCGCATAGCTCGGCCCTGACCACCCACCGTAACTGGGAACTCCCTTGATATTTTCCTCGCCCTCGCTTCTACCATGGTTTTTTCCGTCATGGACGGCCCAAAGAATGTCATGCAGCTGCGTCTCCGGCCTACACAGGACAAAAAGCCCATTTTCTATCATGATTTTTTGTCATAGAAGTAGGACCCCACCACATCTATGATGATACCGGGTTTTGTCACAATTATCGTCATAGAAGTGTCATAAGCATGATATATTTTTTTTCGTCCGGCCCAAAATGTCACGAATGTGTATTTTTTTGTAGTGAATAGATCTGAATAAAAATGCAAAGGAGAAAGTAGATCGCAAGCAAATATATGAGAAAGAGGACCCGGGGGCCGTAGGTTTCACTAGTGGCTTCTCTCGAGAAAGATAGCAAACGGTGGGTAAACAAATTACTGTTGGTCAATTGATAGAACCTCAAATAATTATGACGATATCCAGGCAATGATCATTACATAGGCATCACGTCCAAGATTAGTAGACCGACTCCTGCCAGCATCTACTACTATTACTCCACACATCAACCGCTAACCAACGTGCATCTAGTGTATTAAGTTCACGGAAAATGGAGTAATGCAATAAGAACGATGACATGATGTAGGCGAGATACGTTTATCTATGGCGTAGATATACATCCCATCTTTTTATCCTTAGTAGTAACGATACATACATGTCGGTTCCCTTTCTATCACTGGGATCAAGCACCGTAAGATCGAACCCACTACCGGGCACCTCTTCCCATTGCAAGATAAATAGATCAAGTTGGCCAAACAAAACCCAAATGTCGGAGAAGAAATACGAGGCTATAAGAGATCATGCATATAAGATATTAAGGAAACTCAAATAACTTTCATGGATATAAAAAGGTATGACTGATCATAAACTCAAAGTTCATCAGATCCCAATAAACACACTGCAAAAAGTGTTACATCATATGGATCTCCAAGAGACCATTGTATTGAGAATCAAGAGAGAGAGATGAAGACATCTAGCTACTAACTACAGACCTGAAGGTCTACAAAGAACTACTCATGCATCATCGGAGAGGCACCAATGGAGGTGGTGAACCCCATCCGAGATGGTGTCCAGATTGGATCTGGTGGTTCTCGACTCTGCGGCAGCTGGATGAATATTTCGTCGACGCCTCTAGGGTTCTGGAAATATTGGGGTATTTATAGAGCAAAGAGGTGGTCCGAGGGCACCCGAGGTGGGCACTACCCACCAGGGCTTGCCTGGGCCTCTTGGCGCGCCCTGGTGGGTTGTCCCCTCCTCGGGACTCCCCCAGGTGAAACCAGGTCCCAACATCTTCCTTCTGGTCTAGAAAAAATCTCCGTAAAGTTCCGTGGCATTTGGACTCCGTTTGATATTGATTTTCTGTGATGTAAAAAACACTGGAAAAACAGGAACTGGCACTTGGCACTATGTCAATAGGTTAGTACCAAAAAGTGATATAAAATGACTATAAAATGATTATAAAACAACATGGAACAATCAAAAATTATAGATACGTTGGAGACGTATCAGCATCCCCAAGCTTAACTCCTACTCGTCCTCGAGTAGGTAAGTGATAAAAACAGAATTTTTGATGTGGAGTACTGGTTAACATGTCATATCATATTCTTTTCTTTATAGCATGGACAATTGGAATTTTTATGTGATTCAAAGCAATAGTAAAGTTTTGACATAATAATTTAGATACTCAAGCATATCAACAAGCAACCGTGTCTTTCAAAATATCAATGCTAAAATAAGTTATCCCTACAAAATCATATAGTCTTGTCATGCTCTGTCTTCTTAACACAAAGTATTTATCATGCACAACCCTGATGACAAGCCGAGCAATTGGTTCATACTTTTTAATGCGCTTCAACTTTTTCAACCCTCACACAATACATGAGCGCAAGCCATGGATATAGCACTACGGGTGGAATAGAGTATGATGATAGGGGTAAATATAAAGATGACAAAAAGTAGAAAGTCTCACATCGATGCGGCTAACCAACGGGCTATGGAGATGCCCATCAATCATATCAATGTGAGGAGTAGGGATTGCCATGCTACGAATGCACTAAGAGCTATAAGTGTATGAAAGCTCAGTATGAAACTAAGTGGGTGTGCATCTAATCCTATAATGAAGAATTCCCACTAGTATATGAAAGTGACAACATAGGAGACTCTTCATATGAAAAACATGGTGCTACTTTGAAGCACAAGTGTGGTAAAGGATACTAACAATGTCCCTTCTCTCTTTGTTTATTTATTTATTTTTTTTCTTTTTTTATTTTCCCTTTTTTTCTTTTTCTCCTCTTTTTTTTTCTCATTGTCCGGATTCTCATCCCGACTTGTGGGGGAATCATAGTCTCCATCATCCTTTCCTCACTGGGGCATTGCTCTGAAAATGAATTATGATGATCATCACACTTCTATTTACTTATAACTCAAAAGAAATAAAAATTTCAACTCGATATCTATGACAAAGTATGACTCTATATGAATGCCTCTGGCATGTACCAGGATGTGCAATGATCTAGCGTAACATGTATGAAAAATGATGAACGGTGGCCGAGCCACAACTACTATGTCAGCTATAAGATCATGCAAAGCAATATGACAGTGAATTCTCAAGTCATCAAACGGAAGCGGTGGAAGTTGCATGGCAATATATCTCGGAATGGCCATGGAAAAGCCATAATAGGTAGGTATGGTGGCTGTTTTGAGGAAGATATAATAAGGTTTATGTGTGATGGAGCGTATCATATCACGGGGTTTGGATGCACCTAT